>NC_048228.1:37820525-38022664 GCF_002007445.2 Ailuropoda melanoleuca | reverse complement strand
ACCCAAGCAGGGGAGTGAGAGAGGAAGAAGCAGGCTCCCAGCGGAGAAGCCCGATGAGGGACTCCTTTCTGAAACGCTGTGATCACGCCCTAAGCTGAAGACAGACGCTTAATGTCTGCACCACTCAGGCGCCCCGGGTTTGGGTTTCTTGATTCNCTGTTGAGGAGAGATTGCGGGGTTGTCCAGAGCCCAAATTATAGACTGGGACCCAGGCCGTGCGCCCTTGTTTTTTAGAGATCTTAGGGATGTGGGCNTCTTCTTTAAAGATTTTATTTATTTATTTGAGAGAGAGAGACAGACAGTCAGCAAGAAAGGGAACCCAAGCAGGGGAGTGAGAGAGGAAGAAGCAGGCTCCCAGCGGAGAAGCCCGATGAGGGACTCCTTTCTGAAACGCTGTGATCACGCCCTAAGCTGAAGACAGACGCTTAATGTCTGCACCACTCAGGCGCCCCGGGTTTGGGTTTCTTGATTCTTCAGCCTGCCTTCTGGGGGAGGGGCCTGCCACGCCGATACTCAGGAAACCCTGTTTGGGTAGAGTCTCCGTGTCCCCTGCGAGGGGGGATGGGGATGGGCACCCTGTGAGCTGGTATTTCCGGGTTTTTGTTCTCCGGCAGCTTTCCCTGGCGGTCTGCTGTTCCTCTTCTGAGAGTCAGAGCAGCAGCGGCTGAAATTCAGCCTCTGTCACAGAACAGAGGGATTGCGGCCCATTCTCCACTGATGTTCTGGCCACTTTAAGTCTGTTTCTGTTGGTACTGCTCAACCCTGCAGCATCCCAGGCTGTGTGCCCCACCCACGGCGTCCCAGCCCTCACTTCCAGGGCTGGCACGTTTCTGTCCTTTGTTTTTCTAACCCTGCCGGCCGCCAGCCGCCCGGCGCGAGCTCCCGGTGCTCCTGGTCTCAGTCTGGATCCAGTGAGCACACCGGAGTTCTGGACCTCCGTGTGATGCTTGGTGGCGCACGCTCCCGACTCATGGTCTCAGTCTGCTGTCTTGAGGGTGTGGGTCCGTGGTCCGCCCACTCCCCGGTGCAGGTGGCCCGCCAGCTGCCCCATGCGCACTACCGGAGCTCCCAGTATCGGTCTGGATTCAGTGAGCACACCGGAGTCCCGGAGTTCCGTGAGATGCTTGGTATTGCGCGCCCCCGGCTCACGGTCTCAGTCTGCTGTCTCAAGGGTGCGGTTCCGCGGTCCGTCTGCTCCCCCGTGCAGGTGGCTACCATTTCCCGGGGCCCTGACACAGCGGCTCCCTCTCCCTTCTGTTTATCTTCCGATATCTGTTCGCGGTTTCACGTCTCCCTGCTTCGTTCCTCAATACTCAGCGCTGGAGATGTTCATTTGTAGAGATCCAGATGTATCTTCCTGCGTCTCAGGCTGATTCCGTGGACGTTCCTGCTGGTTTTGAGGATTTTGTCTTTATCTTCAAAATTTTTCTGGGTCAGTTTTCCCAGTTGAGCTTTTCTAATGTGCCCGTTCAGGTCTTTTTCTTTCTCTGGAAAGTTTTCTTGGTTTGTAGTTTTAATTATTAGCCCTGTTCCTTTGTTGTTGTTTTCTATAAAATTTTTCAATCAAATTAGATTTCTATCAAATAAATTTATATTTGTAATTCAAATATTAATTATTTTTTGCCTATCTTCCATTTTCACTATCTTCTTTTTGACCCTTTTACTTTTTTATGGCATTTTTATTCTTTTAATTATTTTCCTGCCTTTCTTTAATGAACCTTAGTGAATTTTCATTTGTTTGTTTGTTTGTTTTCCCCTACCTTGGGCATCTTGTGATATATTCTCTATTTCAGAGATTGTTTTGTCTTTTTCTTCTGTTTCTTTCTGGAGATCAATCAACTTTTTTCCCCATTTATCCTTTTAATTTTTCCACTTTGTTTTTAGATTCTGAGTTTATAACTAAAGATGCTTTTTTTATATATACACATCATCAGACTCTGAGTGTTTTTAATGCTGCACAAGGGAATTCTCTTCAGTTGATATATGTGCAACATTGCTAATTTTCTGCAGTAGCTCTGGAAGGACTTCACTTTCCTCTTATTCATCTTTATACTATAGGGATTGTATACAATATCCCTAGTTTAATAGTTGTCTCTTCTAAAGTACCTAATCCAGGATTTTATTTATTTGACAGAGAGAGAGCACAAGCAGGGGGAGCTGGAGAGGGAGAAGCAGGCTCCCCACTAAACAATGGACCAGGTGCAGGACCCTGGGATCATGACCTGAGCAGAAGGCAGATGCTTAACTGACTGAGCCACCCAGGCACCCCTTTTCTTTTCTTTTTCATCATCAAATTACCAGTGTATTTTTTTTTTCTTTCCAATAGGTTAGGCTTTTCAAAGAGTTCCGCTTTAAATTGCATCTATCTTTTTAAATCATGTCCGCCTTTTAAATTATCTGTCCCTTTAAAGGCCTCTGACCTTTTGAATTATGCCTACTCTGATAACCTTTCCCTATAGTCCTGCTCTGATTTGCACAGACATTTTCAGATTTAGGGTGCAATTTGTTTTTCATGTGATTATTGCAAATCACGCTCTTTTGTTTTCTCCATGGCTTTTCGCAGTCTGCTTTTGCTTGCTTATGAGCAGGAAGTGGGCTATAGCATGAGAAATGTGCAATTTTGCCATTCTCTATCTTCAAGTTATGCCTGAATAATTTATGTAGAATTTAATTTTCCTACAGATTTTTTTACATAAAATTTAATTTTCCTTTTCATTTTTCCTAGAGAAGAATACTGTGGAAGATGAGTGGCTACATTGCCATCTTAGTCTCCAGCTACCCTGCAAGTCTTTTATAAAAGTTTGTGCTTATTAAACTAGAGTTACGTTGTTTTACTGCTTGGCAGTTTTGATTTGTCTTTGCTCGGATTTGTTTCTTTCATAAACTCTGGCTGGAGAACATTGTCTACTTTTGCACTGAGGGCATGTTTTCCAGCATGATGTACTGTATTTTGTAACAGTTTAACCACTGGCTTGTTTTAAATCATATTTTAGCCTGCTTATGAAACAAATTCATTCACTGATGGATTATTCACTTGTTCTCTAATTGAAATACTTGAAATATTTATCTTACCAAGTCTCTAGAGTATCTCTGTAGAGTAGTTCATATTTCATCAGAAATAATGAAATGATGTAATAATTATAATGTGAAATATAATGGTGAGGACCTTGTGGAATGAATCACTCAGGTATAAAACGTTCTAAATTTTTCAACTTTTTCCATTTTTGTATTACATCAATTATTTGACTTCTGATATTTTTGTAAATTATAAATGAAACAGAACAAAATGTTCTGTCCACAAAGTTGCCAAATGTTTTATTTTATTTGTATGAATATTTCTACCACTGACAAAGTCGATGAAAGAATACAAAATGCAGCATAATTTCTCTAGTAGTTTTATTTTTTTCACTTAATTTCATACATTTAAATAATTTCAGAAAAGTATAAGCTCTGGTTATTCTATTTGGATATTGATACTTAATAAGTTTTTAGAACTTTTCTGAATGAAATATTGTAATTAGTAAGTCAAACTTGGTAGGTAATGCAAACTGTATATTGCTACTACACCAATATACTAGGTGAAATTTGAAATCTCAGAAATTTTATAAATACTTTAAGAACACACAAATGAAATATTACGAAAGAATAAGTTTACAGATATCTTACATAATATTTATAAGGTTGTGAGATTAAGTAACTGGAAGAAAAATACAGTTGTGTGATTTTTTTTTTTTTTTTTTTTTTAGGGAAAGATAAATGGCTAAAAGAATTACAATAGATTATCAACTGGCATTTGAGATTTTATTTGAATCAAAGACTCCAAAATATTAGATTATATTTAGATTCTGGAGCAGTATTTTAATAAGTTTACTTGCAGTTGTCATTATTTATTTTTGGTTTGGTGAGAATCATCTTTGGAGTGTATTATCTCAGTAAAACATGCTTTGGGTTGGATACATGAATTGGCTTAAAATGTCAAGTTCATCTTTCCATCCTAGAATTCATTTCTTCCTATCTTCATTTTCACCAGGCTGGTCTCATCCTCTCTCCTCTCTGAGTCTCCCTTCTTGGATAGCAGCATCCGCTCTTGTCTGCTGTCAGTCTTTTCCCTGAACAACATTGATTTTTCATGGGATGAAATGCAAAATGCAGTAGAGTCATGCCATTGCTTTCTCATCCCCAATCTACTCCTTATCAGTTTAAGACACATTGGTATCTTCTAATAGCTCACTGTATAGAGATCAGAATCCTTCACTGTCTTGCCAGGCTCCCTGTGGTTTTTCCTCTTCTGTGCATTGCAGCCGAATTTTGTAGGGTACTCACACTCATAACATGGGATGCGGTCACATCGGTTTCTTTTGTTTCCTCAAATGTGGCATGCATTTTCTGGCCACAAGGGCTTTCCTCACCTTGCTTTTGTTGTCTGAAGTCCCCCTTCCCACTTTGCGTGTGTGTGTGGGGGGAAGAAGTTCAATTTACTTTCCCTCAAATTCTAGCATGTTTCTTGTCTACTCTCTGCCTCCTCAGGGTGCCACAAGTGCTGTACTTGGCCTCATGGATCAAGTCAGACCCTTTGTGAGCTCCGGGAAAAAAGAAAATTCATCCACCTTCTCATTAACTTCTAGCTGAAACTTAAATTTAGGCAACAAGCTATAGCAGTATCCATAATGCCTCTGACTTTGTCACGAATATATGCAACATATATTTTTATGACATATTAGACTTGTGAAAGATATTTTAAAATGTCATTTAAGCTGATTAATAGATTAAATCTCGGTAGCTAGTACATCTGCTACTAGATCTTGTTATTTAATTTGCTAATAAAGAAATATATCACAAATTAAATATTTTAGATGATATTTTGCAATAATATAATGGCTTACCTTTATAATCCTAGATACTTCATTTTGTGTATTTAAAAACACAATTGTAAAATGGGGTCCACAGACTTTACAAAACTAACAAAAGGATGAGGGGCATGAAAATGTTTCAGTAACTCTTTTCTAGAATATAATCCTAAGGAAGCAGATATTTAGCTTAAGGGCCTAGAACATTGTCAGGAACATAGTAGGTTTCTCAAGACATATGGCTTAATCAAGGAATGGCAGTTCAACTCAGACTTCCAGAGCAACATCTTCTGTGACTTCCGAACATGATAAAATACCCTATCTTGGGCTCTCATAGGGCCGGGTACTGCTCATCTTTAGCCCTTGTTACAACTTTTAGATTACATTTCTTTTTACTATTACTCAGTTGTCATCCTTACTAGAATACATACTCTAAGTGGGTAGAGACCATATCTCCATTACATACATTTCCTGCACCCACACAGAACCTGGCAAACAAATGTTTGTTGAATGAACTATGTATGATATTGAGACATAAAATAAGTCAGACTACTTCCTGTTTCAAAGTTTTATAGAAACTATGAGACCTGTGAAAGAATAATAGCACAGGGCAATAGCCCTAACAATCATTCAACAACTAAATAAATACACAAAACACACAGGAAGGTGCAAACACAATGTTATGGGAGTCAAAGGTAGTGGTATAGAGGTCCACGTGTGGTTTATGTAAGCAGTGGTAGAATATCCAAGGCATTTATAGATAGAGACTCTTGTATTCTAGCAAAAGGGAAGGACAAGAAAAAGCATGGAAATGGTGAGAAACAGGGAAATTTCAGATATTGGCGATAGGTTATGTATAAGGATGGAATGAGTTCATTCATATGGATAGCTTTTGACAATGTTCAGAGTAAACCTGAAAGCTAAGATAAGGTTTTGGATTTAGTTGATTTGGTAGGCAGTGCTGCTGCATTGACAGTTTTTGAAAAGTGAAATATTCAAAGGTAAGCAATGGAAAGATCCAACTTAATGTAGAAAAATAATATTGTGAAGTAGTTTACTTGATAAGTATAAAACACATTTTGCGGATTCATAAGATTCCTTTCTTGATCTTAGCCCAAAGCAGTTGAATTCATAAGATTCCTAAATTTAACAATTGTTTTTCATATTTATCAAAATACCCCCGAAATTTTGTAATGATGTAGGAACATAAACTAGATAAGAACAATTTTTCTTCCTTTTCTTTTTTTTTTTTTTTTCCAACCTCTAAAAAGAAAGGTCTCATTGTTGTTCATACAGAGTGGATAATGAGATTGATGTTCAATTTATCTCCAAAGAAAGGTCAGGGTACTCATTCAATAGCATTATTTCAACGGACATAATACACAACAACAGAGGCCACGCTTGCAAATTATTTCGTTTTTATGTAGTTAAAATCATGATAACAAAGGAGAAGATTCTCATGGTGAGAAAACCAAAGGAAGACATTTTCACAGGCTTTAGTTATGCTTTTATTTTTCATTCACTGTCCTCATGGGAATGCATTTACAATATTGCAGACCCACCAAACTAAGGAAATCAATATTTAAATATTCTTTAAAATCCTTTGAAAAGCAGTGAATACACAAGAATGCAATATGACAATATAATTATGTGAGCATCAGTATTTTCTCATTCCAAATAAAACAATGTGGTTATTATCCCTTCTATGCCACCCCCAAATATTTTTAAATTGTTGCATTTGCATTAATTACTGGCTCTAGGTATAAATGTAGATTAGATGACACAACATATACCAGTGAGTTTAGGAGCTTTCAGAGCTTATGGGCTTTCAGAAAGACTGGGATCCCAACACCTACTCTGCTGCTCCCCAGTACTTGAAACTTGGATAAGTTGCACAATTATCTGGAGCTTTAGTTTCCATAACAGAAAACAGAAACAACAGTGATGGGATTGTTGTAAGAATTGCTTGACATAACGGATGCGTAACAACGTGGCCAACATTTTAGTTAGCAATCAATAAATGTGTTGTTTCATGATTAAGGTATTAGGATCATGCATGATAGAGATTGCAAATATGAAATACTCTCCCCCCATTTTCTAAAATCCTGCACTACAATTTTTCACCAAACCTATTATGTGAAATTCCACTATTTATTTATTCATTGGGTCAGAAAAATCTCTTTGCCATTATAACCATGGCAAGTTGCTGATATTGGCCATTCACTTCTTTCATGAAAGTGTGGTTAGGAAAGTGAGGAGGGAAATGGCGAGGATGAAACACAATTAACTTGAAGAAAGGGATTTTAGAACTGCTGAGTGTCAAAGCAGGAAGCTGGAGAACAGAGTAGGTAAAGCAAGGAAATCAAAGG
Organism: Ailuropoda melanoleuca; assembly: GCF_002007445.2. Classification (NCBI taxonomy): domain Eukaryota; kingdom Metazoa; phylum Chordata; class Mammalia; order Carnivora; family Ursidae; genus Ailuropoda; species Ailuropoda melanoleuca. The sequence goes on along the minus strand of NC_048228.1, from coordinate 38,015,448 downwards.
AAGTCTGAGAATGAGAGTGGAAGTGAAGAGTGCCTCCTCTCTGCTACTTACTACAATTATAAGTTTGATTGAGTCAGCTTTCTTGTCCTTAGAGTCAGCTCTTCTTTGCCTTTTTCATAGGATCCTGAGATTATAGAGAACACAAGGTCAAAATTCATATTGCTTAGTTTTAAATCCTATCTCAAACCCCATAAATTGTCTGATCTGGAGCAAATTACTTAACAACTACAAACATAAGTTTATCAACCTGTAACATGGTGATAGTTAGTAGTACCTAACTATTATAACTAGAGCCAGTAATTAATGCAAATGCACCAATTTAAAAATATTTGGGGGTGGCATAGAAGGGATAATAACCACATTGTTTTATTTGGAACGAGAAAATACTGATGCTCACATAATTATATTGTCATATTGCATTCTTGTGTATTCACTGCTTTTCAAAGGATTTTAAAGAATATTTAAATATTGATTTCCTTAGTTTGGCGGGTCTGCAATATTATAAATGCATTCCCATGAGGACAGTGAATGAAAAATAAAAGCATAACTAAATGTGTATATATATATATATATATATGGTTAATAAATGCTGTGATGTTAAACAAATACAAATTATTTTCAAAATTGGCCCTGCCCTTTACTTTGTTAGGTATAAATGAATGTTTCAGTGCTTTCCAAGTGCCAAAAATCTTTTCCCTGGAAATGGTTTGTTATATATTTCAACAGTAACATTATTTATCTAATATGCATATTCTGAAACTCGTAGCTAGGTTTTTCATCCAATACCATTTATTTAAGGCAAATGTGGGTAACAGATATTTCTCAATTTACTTTTTGGTTTGTACGATTTTGTTAGGTTGCAAAATCTACAAGTTAGTATGGGAATAGTCCTTCATTAGTGATATTCTCCTATGTTTCAGTATCTCACTAGCCATATTTTGCAAGCATTTACTTAAAATGTTGATGTATGATGAAAGAACTATCCAAACAGAAACCCAAATTAAAAAGCACAAAATTGCAGAAAGACTTTTGATGGGGAGTTCCAGTTATCTGTTCAAATTGAAAGAAAAAGAAGCAGTCATCAAAATGACCAAGGGTTATATAGCTTCAGATTTCTCTTTGTTACCTAATGATGCTGTTTAAGATAGACTGTCAAATCCCATTAGGTTCACTGAGATATTCTGTAGTTTAGATGAAAACAGAATTTTCACTCAGCAGGAGTAGAGTGAGAAGTGCACTTATTCTACTCAGGCTCAGAGATGTTATTCTTTTTCTCTTGTTGCTATGGAATAACAATTGCATCAATAATGAGAAAGCCATCAAGCTAAGCTGCATGCACCATAATAAAGTTGTTTTGATGCAAATAAGTCTTAGTCGCTTAGGGTTCTCAGTTGTTGCAAACTGTGGTAACAAACTCTATAAATCAAATCAGAACTGAGTTGCAAGTGTATATGGCAGATATGAGAGGGGAAAAGATTTTATCTTTACTAAGCTCAATGGTTATTCCTATATCTAAAAGAGACTGTTAAAAGTATTTACTGTAAAAAGTATGAATGTTGTTGCCAATATTTTTTTTAAAGCCACTTTTCAGTATCACGAAGTCTAAATGAAGTTTTTGTTAATATATATTACGAGGCCGGTGAACCTTTGTTATCATTTTTGGGATAATATATTTTTCTAGCGCATGTAAAAGATCCCTGAAGATAGCTTTTCCCCCCTTTGTTTTTAGCATTAGCATTGATCCGGAGAGGAGAAAAAGGAATTTACTAAAATCGTTTGCTATTTAAAAAATATATGTTTACACCTTGCACATATTCACATTTACCTCAAAATGCTTATATTTTAAAATTTCATGGAAACATTGGCATATGGGACCCTTAAGTTTATCTGGTTTACAGTCGCTGGTAATGGATGTCTGCCAACCAGAAGAATTAGAAACTGAATAGATTTCATACTAGGAGTTCAAATGCAATTACCAATGTTTCATATTTTTGTGTCATTTGTTCCCATTCCCCTCAGTGGTTGTTGAATAGAAATTGCAATGCCTATGTGGAGAGATATTTTCCAGGGAGCTGAAAGAATAAAAACCAGCCTAAAACATACTGAGTTACTATGAAAATATTAGCCATGTGTATCTAAGTGCTCACTCTTCACTCCTAGGTGCAATTTTGAGAATGGATCTTTCCTGTATAGGAAGAGATTATAAATATGTAGATGGGCACTAAAGCCTGAATTTATAAAGCAGTCCTACTGTGCTAGATTGTGGTCATAAATGTTTCTAGATGGAAATTAGATTTGGAAAATTTAGCAACCAGTGGAAATAAGCATTTCAAAACCTCCTGGTGATTGGCTTTTTTTTGTTGTTGTTCTTTAATTAAGTCTGAAGAGAGTGCACAGGATGTCACACAGTAAATAGGTGCTGTCACCTTAAATTTTCAGACACCCCATGACAGAGTCTGTGGCGAAAATGCTATAGACCTTCACTCTACAAAATCAGTTTGCTTATCAGGCATGGAGTGAAATGTTTCTGTGTCTCACAAGACTGTCTAATACATACTTCTTTAACTCCAGCTGTAGGACTCTTCATTGCATTTTAACGATAATATCTCCTGTAACTGAAACCATTTCCAAACTGACCACTACCTCACTCTTAGAATGTACTTTTTGTTTGTTTGTCTGTCTGTCTGTTAATAAATCTTTCTGAAGGTGAGTGATGAGTAATTGGTTAGATGTGTTAGGACTAATGTTCAACCATCAAGTCTGAAGTTGTGAAAGTGTCTGAAATTTAATCCTGAACTCAAGCTGATGAGTTAGCCTGTCATGACGTAATAGATATTGGCAGACGGATATGAAACATCTGGGGCAGAGACAAAATACTGTATTATTTACAGCAAAAGCATCATCCAGAGTAACGCTGTAGTTATTGTTGTTCCTGAGTGCCAGTTCTCACGGGTCAATATGATGGCGGCCGTGTGATGCCCGTACATGCAGTAAGGATATATTTCAGAAGAGCTCTGTGTTTATTAGATTCTGTCTTTTATGGAAGCTTTTTGTAAAAGTGCCCATCCTCTGTCCTGAAAAAAAAAAAACATTTTCTTAGTTATCCTCTGCAAAATTAGGGGGCAATCCACAAGACCATCCCTTACTTCTAATATCAGTTTCAAGTCTGGGTACACCAAAACCACCGTCAGTCTTGATAATGCACTGCAGGGACTCATAGAACCCACTGAAAGCTCTTATGCTCTAGGTTATGGTTTATTGTGATGCTCTAGGTTATGGTTTACTGTGATCAGCCAAGGGAAGGGATGCCTATGGCAGAGTCCAGGAAAGCTCCAAGCATGGAGCTTTTAGTTGTCCTCTTGCAGTGGAATCATAGACATTGATGTTTTCCCTGCAACTCTGTGTGACAATACGAGCAGAGAATTATCAAACTAGGGACACATGCCTGAACCATGGTCTTTATGGTTTTATTGAGGGTCATTTACTTAAGCATAATTGACTCAGTTACTTAAGGATAATTGACGGCCCACATGGCCAGTCTTTGTCTCCAGCTTCTCCAGAGGGCAAGTTGATACTCTGTGACCCAGTGTTCCTGCTCCAAATTATATCTGGTATGTCAGCTCCTACCCCAATTCCCATCGTTAGACTATCCAGTGTGACCAAAGAACCCTAGATGAAAAAAACATTTCTATCACCTTGCAGGAACCAAAGGAAAAGTTAAATTTAGGCAATGTTGAATTCCTTACTATGTACTTGGAAATGAAGCAAATTTCACTTAGTAGTAGAGGAAGTTATCTTTATCTGCGTCTTTCCAGAGCTGTCTGCTTATACAAATATTTCTGATAAGCTAGTCCTGGAGTAAATTGGCTATTACTACTTGCATGTGTGAATGGTCTGCCAGACTGCAGTACTCATGGAGAATAGTCTGACAATGGCTAGGTATTACTTTGCATTGCTAAAACTCATCTTTTCAGATTCCCAGTCCCTGATATCTTGCCCTTCACATGGGCTGCAATCCTTTTCTTCTTGTTTTATTCTTAGTTCTACAGAAAATAACCAACCGACCACTTTAACTTCTGCTAAAATAACTTCTACTTTAGCTTTAAATTCTGTGGTTGGTAGTAGAGGAAGTCTTTCATTGTGAGGGCCTTTTACATCTCTTAGACATAGACGTAGCTTCAGCAAAGTTTTTGAGGCTTTCGATGGGAAAATAAATCACAGATTATCTGGAGAAGCGATTGGTCTCTTTATGAGATGGTATTATTGAGATTTGTTTCTTTTTTTTCCCCTCATAAAAACAGTGCAAATCATCAATGGATATAGAATTTGCAAAACATACTTATGACTTAGAATTTAAGGAGCTAATTTCATGTTTCCTCAAAATGCTATCCCGTTCCTTAAAATGACAGTCTCCTCTTTGCTCCCACCATCCGTTGGAAAGGAGATGACAGGTACTCCTCTTTGCCTTCAGATGTCCCTGTCTGTCAACCGCTAGCCTCCATTCCTATGAATGCACTTACATTTTCAGCTATGGCTCTTGCTCTATGAAATTCATTTTCCCTTTAGGTACTTCCTCTGATCCAAAAGGGAAAACGTCTGTTGCTCCTTTTTATGTATTTGGCTCAAACATGAATACCTTTCCTTGATATTCCATAGTAAATACTGGAACATTTAAGAAGATTTTTGTAAAAGCTAAGGCAGCTTTTCCAAACTAATTTTACTAAAACATGACTCCCATAAAAAAATAATTTCACTGTCAAATATATTTGGAAAGTGTTGTAAACAGTATTTTCCTCTAGGGAATTTTAAAATACACGTTATGCATAAAAGACTGTAACAAAATCCTGCAGCAACATCTAGACAGGAGAATAACAATAGGTAAATAATAAATACAGAGGATCACGCCCTGAGCCAAAGGCAGACACTTAACAACTGAGCCACCCAGGCGCCCCTCTCCATCAACTCTTGAAAGCACCCCTTATCTGTGCACCTACATGTCTGTCACTTGTGAACCTATACAACAACAGCACAAACACACAAGTCTCCCACCCGGTAAAAACACACAGAACTGTTATTTCCACCTACGATTTCAAAGGATGGACAGAGAATGGAACTTGGTACCTGGGAGTGATGACTGGGAGTAGCTAGCAAGTGGAATGCCAGACGTTATAAATGGTTCCCACAAGTTCTGAGACTCTAGGTCCTTGGATTTTAGGGTAACAACTTTTTTTTTTTAAGATTTTATTTATTTGACAGGNGAGACAGCCAGCGAGAGAGGGAACACAAGCAGGGGGAGTGGGAGAGGAAGAAGCAGGCTCATAGCAGAGGAGCCTGATGTGGGGCTCGATCCCATAACGCCGGGATCACGCCCTGAGCCGAAGGCAGACGCTTAACCGCTGTGCCACCCAGGCGCCCCTAGGGTAACAACTTAATGTGACTTGTCCTCTAGAGAATAGTGGGAACTGGGAAACTCCCATTAGTATTTTGTCAGGTAAACAGAATAGATTTAGAAAAGAGTTTCAGTCATAGTAACAGTTTTCAACGGTCTTTGATGTCTTTTAAAGGTATATACTGGTATGTTCTCCTTCAGTAAGTGCTCCCCTTGGTAGTGTTCAAAAGAATTCTTGGGAGAGGGAAGTGAGCAAGAATCTTTAATATGCAGTTTTCTGAGCCATGTTCTTGGCTTCTGAATCAAAATTGAATTTATCTGGTGTAAAACCCAAAATTTGTTTGCCAAATAAATGCCCACACTGGCTCCAATTCCAGCAGCCTTTGCAGCACACTTTATGAAACATAGCCCCTATGAATATCTATTGTATAGTGTGTCTTATGTATTGTTGCATATCGTGGACATTTTCCACAGATCACACGCTGGTGTTGCCTGTAATACTTCATTTAATAATCACATCAATTAATTTTACAGTGATTTAGCAAGACATGGTATCTACTGACCAATTACCTACATCTTAATATAACATTTCATTCTCTAAATGTTTACTCAATGTCTATAACGTGGACAAAATATAAGTGAAACATCTCCTTCCACTAACTTTGCTGGGAAAATTGTCATATACAGAAATAATCGTAATAAAATGCAGAAATAAATGCCATAAAAGAAGTCAAAATAGAAGGGTTTTCCTGAAAGGAGATTGCTTTCATTTTGGGGTACACATAACAATGTTATGTTTCAGAAAAGCATTCTTTGAACTGTTTGAATTTGAATTTGAGTTAGGCCATGAAACATAGACTTTAATATACCTGGGCTAGGAGAGGAAGCACTGGCTAATGATGGAGAGTATAGGCTATGCACGTAGGACTCTGTACTGGATGTGTATGTAGAACAGTTTTGGATATTGCACAGCAATATGATTGAAAAGAAAGTAAGAGACCAGGTAAGGCAGCCCAGGTAAAAGACCCCTTTGAATTATAAATAAGAAACATAATTATTGTATAGGTAAGGGTTAGGGTGGAGGCAGTACTTCAAGATGATGTTCCAGGTAAATGTGCAAAGGATTGAAAAGGAGATTGGTGTTTGGAGACCATTGAGACAAGGGGAAAAGAACCTGAATTTAAATAGAGAATAAAAGAAAAATAGTATGAAGAGGCTTTACACAGGCAGATTCAATAAGTCTTGGCAACTCCTGGACATGGGAGGAGGGGGTGTCTAGCAGCCCTCCCCAGAATTTCAGAGCTACTGTTGAAAAGTAGTGGTGACACTTAACAAAAGTAAAAGTTGCTACATCATTATCAAAACCGTCCACTAGATCCTTTGTACATATTTATATTTTACTTTTTTTAGGGCTTAATCATTCCATTTTTTTAATTTGAAAAATGTAGGTTGGATACCAGGGGAGGAGTAGCCAGTGAGGAGTTGAAGAAAGGAAGGGGTATTTTTTTTATCAGGAAACTACTTGTTTTCTTTTGTACTATTTTGAAGGGAAGCTATACAGCATACTCAAAGTTAGGTAATCTTTATCCTTAAAGTATGTTATTTACTGCTATTTTATACTTACTGAAAATGGGAATTTTTTTTTTTTTTTAAAGATTGTGTTTATTTATTTGAGAGAGAGAGAGACAGCCAGCGAGAGAGGGAACATAAGCAGGGGGAGTGGGAGAGGAAGAAGCAGGCTCATAGCGGAGGAGCCTGATGTGGGGCTCGATCCCATAACGCCAGGATCACACCCTGAGCCGGAAGGCAGCTGCTTAATGACTGCGCCACCTAGGCGCCCCTAAAAATGGGAATTTTCTAACAGGAGAATAATAACTTGAGAGATGCTTGATCCTTCTTAAAATTTATTCCTTTTTGTTCTACAAATCCCATTGTTTCCTTTTTATTTGAGGTTCTGTATTATTTTCTCACTTAACCAAATATTTTGAAGTAACATTTTAGCAAATAAACTTTTCATTCATTTACATTTTTTTCAAAATTACATCTTCCAATTCCTTAGAACCAGCACAAATTAATCTAGAACACTATATTTCTTTCTGGCAAAAAAAAAATTTTTATAAAACCAGTTGAGGATGAATAATATCAAGTGATGTAAAAGAGCAGTTATTGGGGCACCTGGGCGACTCAGTCCTTAAGCCTCTGCCTTCGGCTCAGGTCATGATCCCAGGCGTTCTGGGGTTGAGCCCGCATTGGGCTCCCTGCTCAGTGGGAAGCCTGTTTCTCCCTCTCTCACTCCCTTTGCATGTGTTCCCTCTCTCACTGCCTCTCTCTCTGTAAAATAAATAAATAAGTAAAACCTTAAAAAAAAAAAAAGCAGTTATTGTTCTATGTATCTGTATCAAAATGGAAAAAGTAGCAAGGGAGGGGCGCCTGGGTGGCACAGCGGTTAAGCGTCTGCCTTCGGCTCAGGACGTGATCCCAGCATTGCGGGATCGAGCCCCACATCAGGCTCCTCCGCTATGAGCCTGTTTCTTCCTCTCCCACTCCCCCTGCTTGTGTTCCCTCTCTCGCTGGTTGTCTCTGTCTCTGTCGAATAAATAAATAAAAAATCTTAAAAAAAAAAAAGAAAAAGAAAAAGTAGCAAGGGAGAGAGAGAACTCACATCCAAACACTTGAAAAGAAGTATGTTTGTTTGTATCTCATCATAAGGGTTTGGGGGATGGTGTAATGGTGGCTGTCCTAGTAGTTGAAAACCGCTTCATAGTGATTGTTAACATCTTCCTAGTTGGGAATATTATTTGAATATTGTTATTTACAACACGTATGATCATCTGCTTTGTGGTAGATATTTAAAATTTATTCCTTAATGTGTTTTGTGCCTGAACTTTAATTTAGGGAAATGATTAGTTAGGTAGAGTACTATAGTATGCATTCAAGGAGTACATTTACCCTTTGAGAATTTAGAAAAAAGGCAGCCACGAGTAAGCTGACATTTTAGTGTTGCAGCAGTTTTCTTTCTTTCTTTTTAAAACAGTTTTTTAAAATAAGTACTTTTCCAAAGTATCACAAAACATGTGGCTCAAAACAACAGAAATTATTTTTTGTACAGTTCTGGAGACTAAAAGTACAAAAGCAAAATGTTGACAGCGTCGGTTCCTTCTGAGAGCTCTGAGGCAGAATCTATTCCAAACCTGTCTTAGCTTCTGCTGATGGCTAGCAATTCTTGGCATTCCTTGGCTTCAAGATGCATCACTGCAGTCTAGCCTCCATCTTTACATGGGATTTTCCTTGTTTCTCTGTGCCTTTTCATGGCCATCTTCTTATGAGGACACCAGTCATATTGGATTAGGGGCCCACTCTACTCCAGTATGACCTCGTCTTGACCAAGTACATCTGCGATAGCTGTTGTTTCTCACTAAGGTCACATTCTCAGATTTAGGGGCTTGGACATCAACATTTCTGTGGGGGTAGAAATACAAATGAACCCATAGCAGTGTATCTGTATCAGGCAAGATTGTCCGGAGAAACAGAACCAGTAGGAAATATATCTGTATCTATCTAACTGTACCTATGTATCTATTCATTTAATTATTATATGTAATACATTTTATTTATTTTTTATGTATGTATGTATCTATTTATCCATCTATTTATCTGTTATCTATCTATTTTAAGGATTTGGCTCACACAATACTGGGGGCTGACAAAATCCATAGGGCATTGCTGGCAGGCTGAAAACTCAAGCAGGGTTTCTATGTTACATTCTTGAAGCAGATTACCTTCTTCCCTGGGAAACCTCCGTTTTGCTCTTAAGGATGTGGTCTGCTTCTTCCATGGAGAGTGGTGATCTCTGTGACCATCATAAGTTAGGTTATCCCATTTCCCTATATTCTACCTAGAGATGTTCTTCTAGGAAGCGTATGTGGTGTTTTAGTATATTTTATGTTATTTAGCTTAGTAATTAAATGCAATTTTAGACCATAATTAAAATACAATATGCCAATTATATTTAATATGTATTAATATATACCTATGCATTTAATAAATAATAGTGTAGAAGTTTAAGCACCTGTGCACACGAGCTCGGTCTCTCTCTCTCTCTCTCTCTCTCTCTCTCTCTCTCTATATATATATATAAATTTAATTCTGGAAATGCAATTTCTCACAAAGAGGTGTGATGATAGAATGTGTGGTATTTATCAGTGTCCTGCCATTATTCTTAGTGCAAAGTCCAAATCACTTTACATGGCTTGCAAGAGCCAGGAGGATTTGGTCTTTGCTCTCCACTTAAGCATCATTTTTCACTAGTATTCATATTTTGTACTCCAGCTTTACTGACCTTCTGTTTCTTCCTGAAGATGACTTTTTCCTTGCTTCCACTTTTCTTTCAGCTACAGTACTTTCTCTACCCAGCCTCTCTCCCCTAAGCAGTTTTTGTGTCTCAGCAGGTCTCCTATGCCTCCTTAGGTTTCACTTCCTCTTAGAGAGCCTTATGAATATCACCAAAGTGTATTAGGTACTCCTCACCTCTACACCCAAAGTATCATGTACTTCCTTTCATTGTCTTCTTTCTAATATATAGATTGCATATTTCCTTATATCTCATCATTGCTAGACTTTAAGCATTATAAAGATAAAGACTATATCAGTCCTCAGTACCTAAGCACAGTGCCGTGAGTTGCTGGATGTTAAATGAATTAATTGGTGTGTTACTTTATTATAGTTAACTTCTATGGCAAATATTTGGCTTGTACCCCAACACAAATATTTCATAAGGATTAAAATGTAAAAATAATAAGAATAAAATTAGGATATTAATTTAAATATTAACTTTTAAACATTTTCAACTAGAAGTGTGCTTTATACTGTGCTACATAACTAGCCTTTTTACACTTCTTTGCATGCTAGCCATGTGGAAATTATTTGACACTTACGATTTATTGATAATATTGAAGTATACTGTGAGCTTATCCTTCACTTTTAACATTGAGATAATTGACAGGAACTCTGTATTTAAAGTGTAATAATATCTGAAACAGAGTGTTAACTCTTAATGATACCTGAGTGGTCCTTAAATTAACACATTTTTTTTTTCAAATATAGCTTTAATCAAATATTCTATTAGTTGTGTGCTGAAGTTCTTTTTATGAGGGGTGCCTGGGTGGCCCAGTCAGCTAAGCAACCCAATCTTGATTTTGGCTCAGGTCAGATCTCGGCATCCAGAGATGGAGCCCCACCTCAGGCTCTGTGCTTAGGGTGGAGTCTGCTTAAGACTCTCTCTGCCCCTTCCCCTCCACGCATACAGGCTCTGTCTCTTTCTTTCAAACAAATAAATTGATCTTTACAAAATAATAAAGTTCTTTTTATAAAATGTTAATTGAACTGTGTTTCTAATCACAAAAGATTTGTATATTTCAAACATTCCTATAAAATGAAAAGAAGCTAATAAATATTAACTTTAAGAAGAAAAGGGTACATGCAAAGTTGACTGAATTACTTATTGTTTCCTTTTATATATGTTATCTGGTTCTCATTTTTAAGAGTTAAATATTTATTATGGCTAGCCTGCATTAGGACTATTAACAAAGCACCACAAGGTGACAGGAACTGTGTCTTGCCAATCATCTGGTGCCCACCAGTGCTCAGTTGCATTTACTAAGGAAGGAAGAGCAATTTAAGTATAAATGTGGGATATGGTTAACTCATTCATTTGAACAGATTAAAAATCTATGGACCCTGGGAAACTGAGGGTTTTAGAGGGTAGGTTGGTGGGGGGGGATGGGTTAGCCTGGTGATGGGTATTAAGGAGGGCACGTATTCCATGGAGCACTGGGTGTTATAAGCAAACAATGTATCGTGGAACATTACAACAAAAACTAATGATATACTGTTCGGTGACTAACAGAATAAAATAAATAAATTAATCAATCAATCAATTAATTAATTTAAAAAATAATCCTGGGGCGCCTGGGTGGCACAGCGGTTAGGCGTCTGTGTTCAGCTCAGGGCATGATCCCGGCGTTATGGGATCGAGCCCCATATCAGGCTCCTGCGCTATGAGCCTGCTTCTTCCTCTCCCACTCCCCATACTTGTGTTCCCTCTCTCACTGGCTGTCTCTATCTCTGTCGAATAAATAAATAAAATCTTTAAAAAAATAATCCTATATCGCTTTGTTATTTCAGTATCTTTACTTGATGCTTACTTTGCATATCTGTTAATGGAATATCTAATGAAGAGAAAGTTACCCTATGTAGAGTGCAAAGGGTGGATTCCCAGATAGAAACTTACTACTACTTAATTCATTTAAACTCTCCGAAGTGCATTTTCTCATCTGTAAGATAACAAAACCACTGCCTCAAAGAGATGTCCACACTCCAACTCATCAAATAAAATACCATAATTTAAAACATTTTAAAACCAAAGTGCTCAATGTGTGCTGTGTATTATCAAATATGTTTCTTCTGTTCTGCATATCATTATAATTCAACATAGCATTATAGGTAAAAGCAAAGAATTGGAGAGAACAAATATCAGTAATAAATAATTGTTCAAATAAATTATGATACACTGAGGCATATGATAATGTGTTTCCATTAAAACAAATAAGGAGGATTTATATTTACTAGCATAGAAATATGTCCATGACATATTGTGAAATTAAAAGTAAGCTTGTAAGCTTGGAAGCAAAGATTAAAGATTAAATGTCAAAGGTAACAATTATCTCTTCCTTGAGAGTGGGTGTGGAGTATTCCAAGGGGAGTTTCAGTTTTTTCCATGTATGCACTGTTTGAATTTTTAAAATAATAAAATTGGATTACTTTGGCAATAACGATTCAATTAACTCTTAAATAATAAAAATATTTAGTGAACTTAAAAACACTATAATAATTTGGGGAATATCAGTAATATACGGGGACATCTAGAGACCTGCATTGTTCCTCTGGTTTGTGCATGGGGGGCAGCTCACATATGGAATTATATTGCTATTGTATTACTATGTATCAGCCAGCTAAAAGTGCTCCCAAAAGGACAGGAGCCAAAATATTATGGAGAATTTCCAAATAGAAGTTCTTGAAAGCATGCCGGTGTTTGAGGACTTTTATTTCTGTAACTGAATGCAGATTTTACTTTTCTTATCCCAAAGCTAAAGAATTTGACTTATCCTATCTAGTTACTAATGGAGGTATTTGGGAAATTGAATATGATGCTATTTATGCTATTTATGCTACTGAGCTCTTTAGCACCCAGGAGGGTTAAGAGAACAGCACCTTTGAGTTGGTGAAGATGAGAAGAGAGCCAATTCCTAATTAAATGTTTCCTTGGATCTGGCAAGAACAGGAGTGTTCTAAAAACTGATCAACACTTGGGTTACATCAAGGATTTTTATGTTCCCGTCTTTATTATGCCAGATGTGTGCTGCCAACTTAAGTAATTACTGTTTTCCCAGTAGGAAGTTTGCTGAAATGTACTTTTTGCTCAAAAATATGCTAACCAAAAAAATCCATTTTTCTCCTCTTGAGTTTTTCATTTTTTTACAAACGTGAAAAATGTATGAAGCATTTTTTAAAGCTTCACTTAGTATCATTTATATGGGAAGACTTTTTTGGTATAATACAGATACAGAAACCAGAGACTTGCCATGAAAAGATTTATCCTGACGGTTTTCATCTTAGATAAGACAGTAGCCAAGCATCAAAAATATGTAGGCATATTACAGATTAATATAAAATTATTCAGACACATGTTTTTGCAGCCAATGACTTCTGTTTATCTATTAAAATATTTAGTTACTTTTATTTGTATTTAATATTTCCAGAATATTAAAATATACAGGGATTCACTTTCCTCATTTTCTGCAAGTGAGTATTTAAAGCTCATTATTTTTACCAGCAATTTTTGTTATTTGTGATTAACTTCCCATGAGAATGTGCTTGTTATGAGATTGTACTCTTCCCAGTTTCAAATAACTGTTCAGTTTTAATTTCACCTTTGTAAATGTCAGAATGATTTGAATATAAGAAAAAAATAAGGGGCATACTTAGAAAAAAATAAATGGTATATCTTTGTTTTTGCAAATACGAAATACTATTTTGCCTAAAGAAATTTGTAGTCATTAAATGCACTAATTAATGTCCTGTTTATACTTAGATTGATGATAATAATCACTGTCTTTGGGAAGATACTGTTTAAAAAGTGTATTGGTACAGATCAATAAAAAGGAAATGATTTATGTTCAAGGCCATGACTACCACATATCTTAGATTTCACAACAGAGACCATAGCTTACCAGAATTTTACTTAAGGCAGCAAATTATTTTATATTATAATAAAAATTAGGCATCTAAATTTATTAATAATATGTTACCAGTTGGCATTTATAATATGCACAGTAGCCAGGGCTCAAATTCTTTTTAGAATCACCTATGCAATTAAATATAAACAGGAAAAAAATAACAAAAAACATCAGTGTGCCAGCGTATTAGGCCATTTTTTGGGAGGAAATAAAAGGCATTTTACTACATTTAATAAAGTACTCATCTGAAGGTCAGATGAAAAAACACATAGTGTGAAAACATCCCCAAATAAGCTAGTTTAACTAAATGATAGAAAACTTTAGCCTTCCCCCCCCCACCCCCCCACCTATCATGCCATGAATTTTTAGGGAATAGGTTCCAGCAGCTCAGGTTCCTTTCCTTTTGTTCTCACAAAATGTACTTCTCTGAGTGGGGCAGGCTGGTGTTTCAGTTGAAGCCAAGTAACTTTCTCTTGGCTTCCTTCTTTTTCTGATCAGTTTCCTTCACAGGCTTCAGGAAACTATCGTGCTCTTGGAGTGCTTACTGTGCTCAATATATCTTAATTCTCTTGGCAAGAATCTTGCCCTTAACTGGTTTGTTTACAACAATGCTATGTTGTAAACTCTGCCAGTTTTGACATGGTAACATTTGGGGGCATTTCTTTTTGTTTTTTTGTTTGTTTGTTTGTTTGTTTTTCATTTCTTTTTGAATAGAGCCTATTCCCTGATGTCTACAATATCATCTTTCTTGTATGTTTGCATATATGCGGCCAAAAGAATGACTCCATGTTTCCTAAAAGCCTAGACAACATACAGCAGCAGCTGCTTCTCCTCTCTCCCTTTGTGATAGTCATTTTGGCCAATTACTGGAAGATGGCAGTTCCAGCCGAAAGGCAGTTTTGACTTTTTAAGAGAAGTAGAAAGCAGATGAGAGTTTATACATTCACACAACTTTTTTGGCTCATATATGATGAATAAAATATTTACTAAATACATACATAGAAGAACAAGAACAACACAAATATAAATGGTGAAAATCAGATGTTATAATCTGAAGATATATACTTTAAAAAACTAGGTTTATCAATAGGAAAGTTATATATCCAAATGTGAGTATATATATATGCATATATAAATGTATATACATTTCAGAATTTCAATGAAGTAGTTATAAGTCAAAACAAAAGACTGTATTCAGGGTAAGGAAAACAAACCTGTTGTCATGAGACACATTTGTGTAATGCCTACTGTGTGTGTTTTAGGCTATGTGCTAGAGGTATAAACATGAATAGAACATAATGAACTGTGGTAGAGAAAAATATGTAAGTAACATAGAACTCTGGGATACAATTTTAATTAGAAAATCACATGTGTAAAAGCTGCATATTTTTAAAACATGATATTCCATAAATAAAATTTCTTATTTCCTTAATTGTGAAAATTCTTATTTTATACCAAGGACTTCTAGAGTTAACTGAAGGCTTTCAAGTGTCAGATATATTTAATATTTTCAGTGTGCTAATGAAATATATTCCACTTGGCTAAATTATTAATTATTATGATATTATTACTGGGGTTTGAATTAGAAAGCAAATTGAAATCTAAATTGAAACAGTTCTTTAAAAATCTCAAGGTTTACCACTTTTACTTAAACTTCTGTATTATATGACTACTCAAATTTATCCCATATTTATTTATACTGACATTCAATAACAACTTGTGTTTTAGACATACAATATGTATCTACTAATTTAAAAGTATGCACTGTATATACTTTGTTACTTTTTTCTTCTCTTACTATACTATGCATCTTGTTCCCATATAATAATATAGATTTGCCAATTTCAGGATTTCAAGGAGGTATACCAAAAGGCTTATGAGATTATTCTCGAGTCATCGTCTGTGATTTTTAAAAGTAAAATTACTAAGCTAAAACTACTCAGTAAATAATACCTATTTTAGAATTGGTATTCATTCATTGCCCATAATTGCTTATTAATCGTTATCTAACAACCACAATAATTGAGGCAAATAGCAAAAATTTTGTATTAGGAAGTTTTAGAGAATGGAGAGTTAAAGTTTTGAGATTCTAAATATATCATATTAACAAATGATTATGTCTCTATACCAATCATATTATTAGTAGAACAAATTGGTCCTATTTACCTTTATTTTTGCTAGTTTTTTAAGAATATTAGACTGATAGATGCATTTTGTCATCACTAGCACTCATTAGCCTCCCAAAAGATTGTTTTTAAGCATTTAACTTTAAATAAATACCTATTTTAGTAAATATTATAGTTGAAGGTAGGGTCAGAGGTAACTACTTTCTAGTAAATAGCACTATCTATGATATTTTCTGAAGACATTGTACCTCGATTTCAACAATATAAATTAATATAAAATATTTTATTGAAATTTGTCTAAATAATTCATACAAAATGAAGTGCAACAGAGAAATCCTACTGTTTTTTTCTGTAGTATCTTTACTGATTTTTTCTTCCAATATTTTCCCAAAACTGAGGTAATTCAAAATGTGTAAACTATTCCATCCTTTCTGTGATGGATGCAACTACATTAAAAAAAAAAAAAAAAAAGACAAGTGACAGACACATTTACACATTGACATTTATTCTTGCTACTCATTCTTCTTCAACATCTCAACATCCTTTCATTTTTATCTGCTTTTTCAACTATGAATATAGTGTCAGTAGCCATGTCAATTAAAGACTGTGCAGGGAAAAACAAACAAACAAACAAACAAACCAGCCACACAATTCTGATAAGTCAAGAAGGGTTTAACAGAGACTATTCAGAGGTATGGGTGAAATGAAGGGAAATCCCAAGTTTTGGGCCATGTTAGAGCTCTTACCTTTATTAGGTCTGAATAGACAAGTAAAGGAAGAAATTACCTTCAGTAAGAGGAAGGAAGGTTTGTACAGAAAGTGAATTTGATAGAAATTTTATCTTCGTGTGCTGGATGTATCTAATCAGAGACAATGCATGTTAAAGGAGCCCGGGAAATAAAACCTTGCCTCTTCCTTCCTGTTCATCTCTATTGACTGTCCCCATTGGCTAAACATAGCAGGAATCCAGTGGGCAAAGGAGCTTTCTGCTGTGGCCCATAGAAGTGCATCCATCAAGGCAGAGAATGGACTATGAAATGTGAAGGTGGATCTGGAAGGGCAAATGGAGAAAAGGGATAGCTGTGGTAGAAGCTATGGCCACTTCTGTGCTTCCCCAACATTCTGTGCTTTTTCATGCCTCCTGATAAACATTCCCTGTCTTTGTTGGCTTAACTGAGGAAAAATTTTCAGGTCATATTAACAAAGCATTTCAATGGGGTGGCTCCTGAGGGGTATACCTAAAGGTCATGTGGGGTCTTGCAGTTCTCCAAAACCACACTTAAAATGGAGTCCAAACTGGTCCCCAAGAAAAGGCTACTTATAAGGCCTAGATTCTGGGAAGTATTCTGGGAATGGGCTGCAACTGATGATCATCAGAAATTTCTCAAATTGGAGAAAAACTGTTCAGATTTACTAATAGCTCTTAATGAGGACACTAGTCACTAATGAAAAATTATGATGAAGGTAGGATGCCAGCAGAAATACAGTCTACTAATTTATTTATGATTTGGTGACTTTCTGTGTTTCCTGAGTAGTGGGCATTTTCTGTGTAAATACAGGGAAGCATGACATTATGATACATAAGATCATCCTATTAGTGTCAAATGATCGTAGGTTCGCATCCCAGATTTTCCACTGAGTAGCTTTGTGATCATAGGCAAGCCGTGTTTTTCTCACTGAGCTTCAGTGTCCTGATATATGTATAAACGATATTGATAAATCCTGGTTGGGCTGTTGAGATTACAGAAGATAAAATGAAAATAAACTACATAGCATGCTGTTCGATGTATACTAAACTCTTTATAAGAACTGGCTGTTATTTAAAAATAAAAGTGAAACGATTTGGTTTTATTAGGCAGCAGACTGCCTCAGCAACAAAGATCATAACCCAAATCAAAGGAAGAGGATGAGGAAGGGCAAAAGGACTGTACCAGCTGCATCCATCTTCTTTATTGAGGTGACGAAAACTTTCCAAGGTACCTTCAATCACCGACTACAACTGAGTACACTTAGGTTTTATTGACAAGAACAGGATCCTATGATAACCCCAACCTAGAACTGCAGCTAGAAAATCAGGCCATAGGATGGTTGTACCTGGACCAGACCAACCATGAATCCTGACCCAGGGTGTGGACTGCACACTAAGTATAAAATCAGACAAAATGGTATTCTGTTAACAATGAAGAAGAGAAGAATAGGTAGAAAATTAACATTGTGTAGCATATCAGTTTGACATTATTTTCTTTCTTGGAAAGATAATGTAGGAAACTCTGAAGATGTTTCTCAGCAAGGACTTTTACAAAGGTGGCCGTGTATTAACGTGACATCACTTGGCAGCATTTCTCATATTTTCAAGTGTGAATACATTAAAAGTTTTGCGTCATGTAGTGTGAGAAAGTATGAAAGAGTGGATTTTAATTTAAAATATGTATTTTTTTAAATTTTATTTTAAATGTCTTTATTTCTGTAAATGTTTCTTATCAAGCATAATTCCAATTTGTTATTTAAAACAATGGCAATATAGAGTTTATTTGCTATTAAATATTAAACAAAGGATGCATCTAACAAGGTTGTAACTTCTATTTTTCCCCCGATACTGAGATAAGCTTGAATTGGCAAAGAACATCTTCTATTAATGAATGATTATTTCAAGAAAAAAAGAATGTCAGCAATTCAGGATAGCAATGTGTTCCTTTCTCTGGCCTGAGAAAGAATCATGATAATCAAAAGAATTCGAGATTCTAAAATGCTCTCTATAAAAACATTGTTATTTAAACTTGAATTTGTAATGGACACATTAAGTAAACATGAACTAAAATTAACATTTAATATATAGAAATCATTGGGAAAAAATTCTTCTCTTTCAAATATGAGTTTCGTTCTTTAATCCCTCATAAATTCCAGAACATCACCTTACTTTTGAACTCACCTGTTTCCTACATAAACTATAAACCTAACCTAATCTCTCTGGTATCTCTTCTTGTAAGGGCATTATCCTCATGACCTCATCTAAGCCTAATATTCTCCCAAAGGACCCATCTCCAAATGCCATTACACTGGGGTTAAGGCATCACTGTATAATTTTGGGGTGAGGGAGGCACAGTTAGGGCCATAACAAGTATCCACTACATACCTGGATCTGTGCTGGGTGTTTTATTCCCAATATCTTTGACTAAAAGGTAGATAACATTATCCTCATGTAACTCAAAATGCAAAAGAATTGGTCAAGTAAAATAAGTGGTGGAAATAGCTGTGAAACAAGAAATAGTGTCAGTGTGAGGGGACACTTTTCTTTGGTGGGGAGGTGACAGCTGCTGCTTAGCTACAGTGATTGTTAGTGTATATTCATGGGAGCTAGGTGTTCCCCAGTTTTAGGTTTTTAAAGAGAATCTGGATATGTGGGTTTTTATCTGAAATATTCCTATATTAATGTTGGCAATTGAATCATGTTTTTAACTGCCTTGTGGGTAAAACAAAACTAAGTTTAGCCCAAGGGTTGTCAGTTTTCAAGGTCAGCTCTGAGGGATTTTATAGACCACTTGGTGTCACCTAGCTATTAGGTGGCAAAGCTGGATTCCAGCCCAGGTCTGCCAGGGTCCACTGCCCTCCTTTCCTCTAATCCATATTTTCTTCTGGGCTCGCTCCTTGTGTAAACACCACTATCTGATTTCTATATTCCTATTTCTAGTTAGCCGAACATTTCTAGATAAAATTATTTCTAAATAAAATCAAACTGAATGCTGTCCAAAGTTAGCTGTCGCCCTTAGATTAATCACCCCTTAATTTAACAATATTTTCATGGGTTCTACTCCCCAAGATAGTGAATAATACATTAAGATATGTATTAATGAGTGATTTTGGGATCACATCTCTGGAATGGGAGGGAAGAAGGCAGGAGTAGGCAGAGGGAGAAGTTGAGTTGCAGTGCAGTTGCATTTAGCAAACATTTCAGCTAACCTGAAGATAGGATGGCCCAAGGTGGGGTGAGGGGTTTGGGCCTTTATATACTTGTATTGACCAGTGGTTGGATCAGGCTGCCCTGGGGATCTCTCTCCAGCTGGTTCTGTAAAGGGCTGATAGCTGAAGGTTGTCTGCTGGCTGAAGCACTTTCACTGTTAGAGTAAAGGCCTATAATACCACACTTCTGGCAGAAGGAGACTTGGGATACAACCGAATTGGTGATTCTCAGATTGAGACTGGCTATGTTTTGCACAGAGGAGGGGGAGCACAAGGCACAAGAGCACAAAAGCACAGAGTAATAATCTATCCTCCACCAAGAAGCAGAAAACCAAGGTGTATTCCTGAATCCAAATATTCTCTAAATTCAGAGCTCTAAACAGCCTAGATCGGGCTGGGGAAATGGATAATGAATAATCAGAGATTTCTGGAATTGTAGCCACTGTGTTGAAGTTGCCATCCAGACATAGGACTTGCCCAATCAGTACTCAAGCTACACTGCATGACTTTACCAAGTGGCTTAAAACTGCCCAGTCTAGATAGGGGTGAAACCTGATGGGCTAGGTGCACAATTAACATTTAAATTTTTGATTTATAGGAATTGTTCTCATGTTATTGCTATCTCAATGCCCATTATAAAGAAGATGGGCTTGAATGTTATCTGCATGGGCCCCTAAAGGCACTTTATAGGGATTTTAAACTCTGGATGTATGATTTATTAGAAATTATCTGTCATGTATTCACCTTATTATCTGAAATGCTTTTCTCATATAGTTTTAAATTATTTAATACCTTTATCTTAAACAATAATATTAATACTATTCTATATTTCTAACTACTTTATCAACATATTGATATTCTTGGGGCACCTGGATGGGCTCAGTCACTTAAGCATCTGACTCTTGATTTCACCTCAGGTTATGATCTCAGGGTCCTGGGATCAAGCCTTGCATCTGGCTCTGCGCTTAGCAGGAAGTCTGCATGAGGGGTCTGTCCCTCTGACCCTCTTCTTGCTCACTAGTGTGAGCCCATACTACCTCTCTCTCCTTCTCTCTCTCAAATAAATAAATACACATTTTTAAAAATATATTGATACTCTTTTTATAAGGTGACTCTTTAATACTGTAGCTTATTTAATGACTGAAAATGTTGTTAATCTAGTTTGTCTCTGGATGTTTAAAATTATATCTGGTTGTTTAAAAAGCCTTAAGGAAAGTGAAATGAGGCTTACCTTAAATCATCTGGCAGGTGACTTAACGTGTAATAAGGAATTGGTTAATTGTTCATTTTATCATAACATGTTTAATTGAGTTAGTGTTAATCTCTTCTCACTGGGTATTTGTTCTCATTTGCGATTTTATAATATTGATAGCAGAAAGTCTATTTTAGAAATCCATGGCAATGGATTTTCACAAGATAAAATACAGCAGATATGTTGTAACTCACCTTTCATAGATCCATTCAGAAGCAGAAGGAAGACACAACATTTCTCATTATCTTCAGATCCAGTCTATCCCCTACTTCACCTCTGCCAGGTAATTTCTATGCCACACAACTCTTAGTGGCTCTCTGAAATTATTATTCTAAAAGATATTCACCAAGACTCAGTCCAAGAAGGAAATACCTCATTTACCTTTGTTGCTTTTCTTGGTTTATGGATGCATGATGCCCTAGAGAGTATCACAAATCTTGATGATGTCCTAAGTGCTAACTTTAATGTTTGTATCTTTAATTTAGCTGAAAGATGTGTAAAATATTATAAAGTTAAATAGCTCCCTCTTGGCTGAACACATAAAGTTGGGATTAAAGCATCTTTTCCTAGTAGGTATCAATCATAATTCATGCCTAATAATTTATTTTTGAATTATATTCTCAGATTATAAGATATGAAAGAGCAATTGATTTTTTTCCCCTAGGCTTATTTGAGCCAATTCCTATTCTTACAATGATTGCCTTAGATATCCAGACTTTTCTGGGTTCCTTGGCTATTTTCGTTGGTGTAGCCATTAAAATAAATTCATCAAGTAATCTTCTATGACCACAAGAGGGCAATTATAAGTATGTGTCTGTCTTTATAAATAATATTTTATCCAGGATTTCATTTTTACTTTATTATTCCAAGATTGTAAGCCGATATTAATGGTAATGATCACCATGTATGGGGGGCAGGGATTGCTGTGAAGAATACAAAATCACAATATGTTTCACATGTGGTGTACTCTTCATTGGTTTTTGCTGAAGAGCTAGTATTTGGCATTACTAATGACTGTCACATTCCATAGTTGGTTGTCACTCAGTTTGGTTTAATATCTACCTCCTTTAACAAAAATCGTTCTGAATTTCCTTATATTAAGCAGAATTAAAAATCAAAAGGAAAACACGTGATAAAGCATACTTTAATGTTAAAAATTCCATTAAAAATCATCATATGACTTCTCTACTTTCAAAATAAAATGAAAGTTAAAATAAGACAAATACATGCTTTTTTAAAGAAGTAAGACATAAAGGTAATTTTTAAAGTTGGAAGAGATATTGATAAATTTACTACAAAATGTAAGGTTGGGGCGTCTGGGTGGCTTAGTCTTTAAGCGTCTGCCTTTGGCTCAGGGCGTGATCCAGGGGTCCTGGAATCGAGCCCTGCATCAGACTCCCTCCTCTGCTGGGAGCCTGCTTCTTCCTCTCCCACTCCCCCTGCTTGTGTTACCCTTTCTCACTGGCTGTGTCTCTCTCTGTCAAGTAAATAAATAAAATCTTAAAAAAAAAAAGTAAGGCTAAGAGAAGTTTTTATAATATTTAAACTACAGTCATATTTGATTTAACGGTATAAAGACAAATGTTAAATTTCGTGCCTTTTTTTAACTTTCTCTGAAATGTTACAATTAGAAAAAATATTGATCAGTTTTGGTGTGTTGCAGTGTTAAAAGATATTCCATTAATACTTATTTTGTGATTACTTATGTTGGTTAAAAATTATTAATTTACCCATAATAAGCAAAAAATAAAGCAGATGCTTTTATTTCATTCTACACCAAAATACACCCCATCAATTCATAGTTAATAAAGACATCAAATTCTGTTTCATGTTTGCTTGTCTTCATGTTATCTCTTGGAAACTACCTCATTATAATGATTCTTAATAAGCACCTTTTTTTTTGCTGACACCATTTAAGACTATGGTATAAATGAAGTATATGTTTAACAAAGCAAAAATGAAATATTACCTGAGCAGAGTTTCATAGAACCTGATGGTTTCATTTCTTCCATCAGTACTGATATATTCTAAAGCAATTTGGCTAGTTATTTTGATAAATTAATATTTCTTGTTTGTCTAAAATGAATGCTGCAGTTATTTTGCTTGTTAATGATGACTTCTTAATATATTTACTGTTAGAGACTTAATATGAAACATTATCTCTATGAATTTCAATAATACCATAATAAATATACACAATTACAAGCCAGGAAATGTGTTGAATTCACTTTTAACTAATAAACTATAAATATTGTTTAATATAATGTCATATAAACCAGAGAAATACATTAAATTTTTCCTAAATTTGTAAGGGGTTATAAGCACTATGAGGATAGGGATAATATCTGGTTTTTTTTTTTTTAAAGTTTTTTTTTAAATTTATTTATTCGACAGAGATAGAGACAGCCAGCGAGAGAGGGAACACATGCAGGGGGAGTGGGAGAGGAAGAAGCAGGCACATAGCGGAGGAGCCTGATGTGGGGCTCAATCCCAGAACGCCGGGATCACGCCTTGAGCTGAAGGCAGATGCTTAACCGCCGTGCCACCCAGGCGCCCCTGGAATAATATCTGTTTTGTTTCTTACTATGTAGTAGAATTTAGCAGAATTCCTGATGCATAAAGATTCTTAATATATGAATTATAAACACTAAATATATTAAAAAACAGCTTGATGGTAAGTCATCTTTGAATAAAACAGAATACCATCTTGGGATGCCTGGTTGGCTCAGTTGGTTGAGCTCCTGACTCTTGATTTCAGCTCAAGTCATGATCTCAGGTTTGTGAGGTCAAGCCCCCCCACCCCCCCATCAGGCTCCATAGTTAGCTTAGGATTCTCTCTCTCCCTGCCTCTTCCTCGTACCGCCACTGCCCCACACTCCCCCACCCCTGCTCCGGCTTGTGCTTTGCTTGCTTTCTCTCTCTCTCTCTCAAAAAAAAAAAAAAAAAAAAAAAAAAAAAAAAAAAAAAAAAGAATACTATCTTTAGTGTTTTCAATGATATATTAAACAAATTATTTTGCCCAAACTACAACTATATAAATAAAAATATGATAGAGTAATGTCCCTCTCCTAATATCATAGACTTGCAATGTTTAATGAATGTTTTCCTCCTTCTCATGCAGGAACATACATTGGATACTCCAGTGTAACCTTTTGAGATATTTTTATAGCTAGAATTTCAAATCCTTGATTGTACCATTTTCTCCCAAACTGTTACCTATCTCCTTTCTTTAACTTTTTCTCTATCTATTGCTCCGCGGTTCATCAATTTCTCCTTATTTCTTTTACTTTTGACCTGGCTCTTTTATTAAATTCTATCTGTGATTCAATTTAGCCACCAGTTGTCAGCAATAGCCCGGACATTCTGTTAACATGTGCAATTATATCATTGCAATAAATACCTGACCTGAACTTCAGATGTACCCTCAATGTTACATAAGGCTTTTTTTTTATCTAATTATTTTTTTCTGTATTACACCTTAAATAATAATTGAAATATTCTCTCTTCTTGAATTCACTACTATTTTCCTTCTCATTCTTAGTCCCTATGTGTTTCGAAATGTTTTCATCTACTGTCTCATTTAATGAATAGTTTAGCATGATATATAATCATTATTTTTCTATAGAGAATTGTCTAGTCTCCTCCCTGGAAGTGGGCAGGCTGAATTGGCTCTCTTCTTAGTGGTAATTATGTTCTGCAGGACGGTAGATTTATAACTTTCTTCAGTATGCTATCAGTTCCCACTCCTTTTATCAGCTTTTCCTTTTTCATTCTTTGTCCTGTGTTGTTTCTTTTCTTTCTTTTTATCCTTTATGTCTAACAACTTTTTGATTATTCTTAGCAAATATTTCAGTGGCATTTCGCATTTAGTCAGTCCTCCCTATTTAATAGAAAGTGCCTAGTTTTTAAAAATTATGCTTTATTATAACTCCTTTCTGTGTCACTTAAATCCTATAGGATGGATTTGAGTAAATTTTGAAGACAATGATAATATCCTCTAGCCATTGACATCCTTATCTATGCCTTTTACTTTAAGAGAACTCTTTATACATAATCTCACTTAATTGTCCCAATAAAGCTTTAATTGACAATATTTTCATTGTGAAGACAACAAAAATGAAACTCTGAAAGATGTTACCTATCCATTTTCACAAAATGAAAAAAAAAAAAAGAGGACTGTCTTATCTGCCAGGACTACTTGATTAAAAAACTGAAGAGTTTCTACTTGTTTGAGGACAAATTGGTGATTTCTTGATACTATTATGAGAAATATTAACTATTTAACAAATAATATTTCTTTCATTTTATGATGCACGTCTGAGATTTCATGACTTACACTTTCATGTTATGTAATGAGGCTGTTTGTCTAAAAATATTACTACTATCAAGCTGTGTATTATTAAAACTCTTATTTAATATTTACCCAACAAGGAAGTGCTGTGATATGGTAGACGCGGAACTGACTTTGAGTTTGGGAAAATACTAACTTATGTTAGTTTTACAAATAAGATAATACCTGAGACTAAATACACACTCTCTTACAACTTGTGAATAAAAGAAAAAAATACTTTGAAGACTTAAGAGGTAATGTATTATATTATTTGTGTTAGTTTTTTTATTCCTTCCATAATGAATTAGCACAAAGTTAGTGGTTTAAAATGATATAAATTTATTATAGGTCAGAATTTCAACATGGGTCTCACTTGGCTAACATCAAGGTGTCCGCAGAGCTGTTCTCTTTTCTGGAGGCTTTAGGGAAAAAATCTATTCCTTGCCTTTTCTAGCTTCTAGAAATCACCTACATTTTTTGACTCATGGCCCTCTCCCTTCATCTTCAAAGCCAGCAAAGGTCAGCTGACTACCAACTTTAATTGCATCTACAACCTTAATTTTATTTTGTCTTGTAACATAATATGGTCACAAGTTCCAGGTATTAGGATATGGACATCTTGCCGGGCGGGGGGGGCATTGTTTGCTGACCACAAGTATCTCTGAAAATTCCTGACATAGACTATCAATAAGTGGAATCTATTATTGTTCATTGAACAAAATATTTATTAAATACTAATTTAATATGTGTGCTATCTAGATTTCCATTAATTATCTAATTCACAGGAACCCTGGAGTTAGGCAAGGCAGGTATTACTCTAGCTTTACAACACTGGTTATAAATTGATTTAAGACATTCATGCTAGTGATAGGGGAATGCAAACCATCATCTTCTCTATTTACTTTTTTTTTTTTTAAGATTTTATTTATTTATTTATTTAGTTGACAGAGAGAGATGTGACAGCCAGTGAGAGAGGGAGCACAAGCAGGGGAAGCGGGAGAGGAAGAAGCAGGCTCCCAGCAGAGGAGCCTGATGTGGGGCTTGATCCCAGAATGCCAGGATCATGCCCTGAACCGAAGGCAGACACATAACGACTAAGCCACCCAGGCGCCCCATCTTCTCTATTTACTTTAAGTGCTTATAAAAGCTATAAATATTATGTTGTCTGTGACTAATTGTTGACTAAATAGAAAGCTAATTGGCTAAGGTTTTCTTATCAAGAAAATAACATCTTTACTACTAAAAATGATTTATGCTTTTTAAATCTAAGGCTAAAGAAAAAATTGGTAATGCTTATTTTCAGTGTTAAGTAACAGAGAAAATTAAATTTTATACATGCAAAGTTAAAAGTTTACCATTGTTCAGACTATCTCTTTTTAATAATGAAACTGAGGTACTCAAATAATATTTTCAAGGGCTTAGTTTGTCTGTGTTTATAATGCAGGCCTAGCAAGTCTGCAATATTCTTGAAATGAACATAGTCATTTTAAGCAGTGCAGAGGTAACAACTCTACTGTTTTCTGATCTAACAGTTTTTTTTTCCCCCTATGGGAGCAATTATTCTATAAAATGACAGAGTGGCAAGGGCAAAAATCTACTTACCAATGGCATACAATCACTTCTTTGTTTCAGCGTTGGGATTCTTGATCTCATTAATAGCCCAAAATTGCATGACAGGCTTTTCCATTTAGACAATTAACATATTAATCAACTTCATGTGGTATCCATCTGCTCATATATAATTTTTCAGAAAGATTATCCATACCCTCTTGCATTCATGTCCCATAGCTATTTTTAAAAGCAATATATAATTACTAGATGTTATAAAATATTAATATACAGCACCTGGGGAAGTTATTCAGAAATGACAAATTACAGGCAAATCTTTTTGTAAATCTCTAAAACTTAGATATTAAGGGATAGTATTAGGGTAATTCATTTCCTAACTCACTTCCTCCCATACCTGAACTTTTTGTGCAATTTGGAAAATCAGGAGTTTTTGTGGGTACTGGATGGTAACTTCATGAGAATGAAATATTTAAAAAGAAAAAGATGAGTTAAGTCTTATATGTTTCTGTAAATTGAATTCATACACAGATTTTCTTTTTCCCCTTTTTTCAGTAAAGCAAAAATGCACACTTAATAGTAATAGAAAATAAAAACAAAGAAAAAACTCACAGCAGTTTTTAAAAAATAATAATTTTTATATAGCAGATAAAATCAGGTTTGTTTGTGCCTCACTTACATTTCTTGTTTATTAGAATGCAGGGGATATGGAATTATACTATTTTTCATAATATATAAATAAATATAAATACACATGCATAATTGTGCCGCCGAATATTGTAAATGCTATCACCTGTGTAGTTAATGGACTCTATCTGGAGCTGAACTAATTCATGTCAACCCCAGATTTTCCTGCTTACCATGTGACCAGAGGGACATTATTTAACCTTTGTGTACCTTGATTTCCTCAAGTGTGTAATTTGAAGTATTGTCAACCAGAGAAACTCACCTAAGCCTTGATGTCCAGAGTTTTTATTGCAGGTCCAGTGCTTAACTATTAAGCACCTGTGTGACTGACTTCAGCTACTCAGACTCAACCCCCCAGCCCCCACCCCAGCCAAGAGCACAAAACAAGGATTTGCTATAAATCACACTGTTAGCT
Source organism: Ailuropoda melanoleuca (assembly GCF_002007445.2). Classification (NCBI taxonomy): domain Eukaryota; kingdom Metazoa; phylum Chordata; class Mammalia; order Carnivora; family Ursidae; genus Ailuropoda; species Ailuropoda melanoleuca. The sequence continues at coordinate 37,987,432 of NC_048228.1, read as the reverse complement.
TAAATACCTGACCAAGCTGGTATTATGCAGCCCAAGGCCTCAGGCATACAAAAATACTCTTTATCAGGCAGAATATTTTTAAGGGCTCAGAATTCATCTCCCAGGAGCTGGCCAAGCGCCAGTCCTGAAGATATACCTTCTTTTGGGGAATGGGCAGAGTTAGAACAACACAGACCTGCAGAGTTAACACTTTTCTTCACAAACCCCCTGACTAAATTTCTCAACTCTTTATGTTAAAAATTTTATCAAAAATAGTCAAGAGCAAAGGCATACATAGAAAATGGCTAAAAAACATTTTAATTTCTGTTACTGCATATAATATATTTTAGCCTCTATTGGCGAAAACTGTCCAAGTATATTTCTTTCCTTGGAAAATGAGTTTGATTAAAAAAAAAAAAAAAGGAAATTAACGGTTAAAACAGGATACTTTACCTGAAACTAATATTACAGTGAATTTGTTAACTAACTGGAATTTAAATAAAAACTTGAACAAAATAAAAATTAAAATAAATAAATAAATAAATAAATAAATAAATAAATAAATAAAATGGGGCACCTGGGACATTCATTTGGTTAAGTGTCTCACTGCTGATTTCAGGTCAGGTCCTGACCTCAGAGTCGTGATACAGAGCTCTGCTTCGGACTCCAAACTGGGCATGGAAACTGCTTAAGATTCTCTCTCTCCCTTTCTCTCTGCCCCTCTCCCCCAGTCACACTTTCTCTTTCTCAAAACAAAACAAAACGAAAACCCAAAAAACAAAAACAGAAACAAACAAAACTGAGATACTTTGCCTAATGGAATCCTTGAAATCCAGAATCCAAAAGTGAGTTCTGATTAATTATGTACTTCATTTACAAAGAGTTAACTAGAAAGACCTTTTCATTTATACCTCTTTACTGAACTCTAAAATATTTTAGAATTATTTTTACCTGCAAAAATCTGCTTTAACATACAATAAATTTCATAATATTTTTTATCCATAAAGATTAATTCAAACAGCTGAAAAATGTGAAAAAAAGGGTTTAATGAATATATAGTAGCATATATAATTTAATCTGTAAATCTATATTATAGATTTGTAACACCTCAGAATTACTCCCATCAACTATCATTAGAATATATGGATGAATCAACATAACCTCCAGAGAGAATGTCTAAAGAAAACTCCTTAAGCAATTTAGTAGGAGCACATGTGGAAGATAAATTATAATCCTTCATTCAAGTAAAAATGAGTTTTAGAGTCCACTTCAGCACTTCATTTTTGTTAGGGACATTCGAAGGAAAATTGAAAGATGGGGTAATCATTGTGAGACAGTAAGGGAAGACCTGGTTCAGATCCGTTTGGTCTGGTTCCACTTGATTCAGGTTCATTAAGGAAAGGTATTGTTAAGAAGGAAGACAAATGTATATAGTGTGTGTGCATGTGTGTGCGTGTGTGTGAAATACATATAGTCTGTGGTTCCATATAATTAGTACCTAAAGAATTGTCGAGAATTATTCTGAGGGAAGTTCCTTTGGGAGAAAAAACTTTGGTTTTGATAACAGAAAATATGTGTCCCATATCTGCCTCCTGCTCTGTGTGTGACCTTGATCAAAGTATTTATCTCCTTCTTGACCAAAGTTTTTTATACCTCAGTTTCCTCATCTGTAATTTGAGTTGAGTTTTGGGAAACCTGGTTTTTTTGTTTGTTTGTTTGCTTAAGTAGGCTCCACACTCAGCATGGGGGCACAAAGGAGGACCCAGACTTAGGACCCTGAGATCAAAACCTGAGATGACATCAAGAGTCGGATACTTAACTGGCTGTGCCACCCAGGTGCCCTTATGAAGCTTAGTTTAAGTAGAGGAAGTCATGCCCTGACTTGGATCTAAAGTGCATTCAGTCCCGGAATTTACAAATGCTTTGGCATGTTTGCCTTACCTGACAAATGAGCAGGGCAGGCCTGCCAAAATACGTTTGCATGAGGACTAATTGATCTTCTACATGAGAACTCCTTGTTCATGAAAATAGGCAAAACAGCTTCGCGTTACTGTAAAGCCTTGGTGTTTGAGGGAAATTAGTGATTCTTTGTGAAATTTCGGTAGAAGTGGCAATGATTCTGCATGTGTATGGTCACACCTCGGCATTATCTGACTGAGTGGATATTACCATAGAGGGGATGGTTGATGAATTTCCTGAGCTGAGCAGTTTTTGTTGTGTTGTGTTGTGTTTTGTTTTTCTGTGTACAGGAATCCCAGAGATTACCTTAAAAATTTGGGAGAGGAGGATGTTGTCGAATCTGGATTTCTATATTAGTTGGTGGCCCAGTAGTTGGTAAAATAAGTATTACATGAGAATAAAATTACTACTCCTCATGATTAATATAAAAGTCGAATTAGATTATGACTCAGAAAACACTTTATAAACCATCAAATGCTAAGGAATGTTAAAATTGCCATTATTTACCAGTTGATTAACACGAACATACAATCGAACACACGTTCTACAGAAGAACCTTTCCATCAGATATGAGGGAAACTCTCAATGGCAGGATTTTCCCTCATTCCGTGCTCTTAGCTATGGACCACCTGATCAAATAATTGTCATTTAAATTTGGCAATAGTTCCTAGGAGACATACACATTTAAAGAAGTTCTTTCAGGAATTATGATGTTGATGATAATGTTCACACTCTAAGACATCAAGAGTGAAGTGGAAATTGATCCAATTATCTGGTTAATTCATGCTTGAGACAAATTACGACTCTCTGCATAGTCTATGAAAAATTGACTAATATTACAAATTCACGACCTTTAACTCTTAGGAAATTTCTTAGATTCATACACTGATGAGTAATCTTCTAAAGAATCATCATTAATTGCATTTTTTAGTTCTTGAATACACTTTTTTTGTCTGTAGTGGATTTATTTTTCATTGTGGTTAGTAGATTTTATTTTTCTTTCTTGTATCTCACATTGACCCTAACTACTGCACCTCCTGCACTCAGTGTTTTTTGATTCCGTTTATTATATTCATTCTTTCACATTTTTAAGATTTGCAGATATGTTATTTGCACAAAAGACTTTTTTATAGTTACTATAAAAAGGAAAATATACTTTCTGTCAAATGTGGTAAAATGTTAACCCATGTCTTACTATAGACTGAACCTTCAAATAATTATTCTATTTTGTTGAGAAATATCCTGAATATTGGTTTTCAGCTAAGCTTGTCTGTATCTCAAAGGTCACAATTCTCAAATGAGAACACTTTGCGCGCGTGTGTGTGTGTGTACACGTGTGCACTGTGGATGCATGTATGGTTTTCTAGCACATCTGTTTCTAGTTTCAGCTAAATGCAAGAGATTAAAAGTAAGCCATGGATGAAAATATTCAAGGAAAGAGTCAGATTTTAATTTTCAAATATCAAGAGAGTCTTATAAATGTTAAAGAAAAATATCTTTTGAATAAAATATAACTCGTGTTCTCTTAGAAATATGTAGCAATTTACTTTTAATTGGAGCATATTCTTTTCATCATTAGTGCCCAATAATACAAAACATACAATTTCAGAGAAAAAAATATATCAATATTATCATTATTCCATTTAAGCCAAATGTTACTGGTATGCAGAATTCTAAGATTGCCTCCAAGTTTCTCACCTCTTGTATATATACATTATAAATCCCTAGGACTGTGTATGATAAGGATAAGTCATAAGGAAAAAGACATTTTGTAATTGATATTCTAAGTCATTGACTTTTTTACATTTTTACTTAAATTCCAGTTAGTTAGCATACAGTGTAGTATCAGTTGCAGGTGTGCAATATAGTGATTTAGCCCTTCCATACAGCAGTCAGTGCTCATCACAAGTACACTCCTTAATCCCCCTCACCCATTTTACCCATCCTCCACCCACCTCCCTTCTGGTAATTATCAGTTTGTTCTCTGTAATTAAGAGACTGTTTCTTGATGGTCTCGTTCCCATTTTTTCCCCCTTTGCTTGTTTGTTTCGTTTCTTAAACTCCACATATGAATAAAATCATATGGTATTTGTCTTTCCTGACTGACTTATTTTGCTTGGCATAATACTCTCTAGTTCTACCCATGTCCTTGCAAATGGCAATATTTCATTCTTTTTTATGGCTGAATGATGTTCCATTGTGTGTGTGTGTGTGTATACACACACTACATCTTCCTTATCCATTCATAATTTGAAGGACACTTGGGATGTTGCCATAACTTGGCTATTGTAGATAATACTGATATACACATCAGAGTACATGTATCCTTTTGAGTTAGTATTTTTGTATTCTTTGGGTAAATACCTTTTAGTGCAATTGTGGATCATGGAGTAGTTCTATTTTTAACTTCTTGATGGACCTCCATACTGTTTTCCATAGTGGCTGCACCAGTTTGCATTCCCATCAACAGTGTAAAAGGGTTTTCCTTTCTCCACATTCTTGCCAACACCTGCTGTTTCTTGTTGGTTTTAACCATACTGACAGGTGTGAGGTGATAACTTACTGTACTTTTCATTTGCATTTCCCTGATGGTCAGTGATGTTGAGCAGCTTTTCATGTGTCTGTGGGCCATCTGTATATCTTCCCTGGAAAAATGTCTATTCATGTCTTATGCCCATTTAAAAAAATGCATTTATTTATTTGAGAGAGTGAGAGAGCGAGTGATTTTGGGGAGGGGCAGAGGGAGAGGGAGTGAGAATCCCAAGCAGACTCCCAGCTGAATGCAGAGCCTTGATGCACAACCCTTCTGACCATATTTTAACTGAATTGTTTGGTTTTGGGGTGTTTAGTTTTATAGGTTCTTTATATGTTTTGGATACTAACCCGTTATTAGAGGTGTAATTTGCTAATATCCTTTCCCATTCCATAGGTTGCCTTTTAGGTTTGTTGATTGTTTCTATCATTGTGCAGAAGCTTTTTATTTTGATAAAGTACCAATAGTTTATTTTTACTTTTGTTCCCCTTGCCTCAGGAGACATATCTAGAAAGAATTTGCTACAGCCAAAATCAAAGAAGTTACTATCTGTGCTCTGTACTAGGATTTTAATGGTCTCAAGTCTCACATTTAGGTCTTTGATCCATTTTGAATATATTTTTTGTGTATGGTGTAAGAAAGTTGTCCATTTTCATTCTTCTGCATGTTTCTGTCCAGTTCTCTCAACACAACTTGTTGAAGGGACTGTCTTTTCCATTGGATATTCTTTCCTGCTTTGTTGAAGATTAATTGACCACATAGTTGTGGTTTTGTTTCTAGGTTTTCTATTCTGTTCTCTTGATCTATGTGCCTGTTTTTGTGCCAGTATCATACAGTTTCCATTACTACAGATTTGTAACATAACTAGAAGTCCAGAATTGTGATGCATCCAGCTTCGCTTTGCTTTTTCATGGTTGCTTTGCTATTCAGAGTCTTTTGTGGTTCCATACAAATTTTAGGGTTGTTTGTTTAGTTCTATAAAGAATGGTATTCATCTTTTGGTAGGAATTGCATTAAATGTGTATATTGTTTTGGGTAGTAAAGATATTTTAACAATATTTGCCCTTCCAAACCATGAGCATGGAATGTCTTTCCATTTTTCTGTGTCATCTTCAGTTTCTTTCATCAGCATTTTATAGCTTTCAGAGTATAGTCTTTAACCTCTTTGGTTAGATTTATTCCTAGGTATCTTGTTGCTTTTGATGCAAATGTAAATGGGATTGTTTTCTTAATTTCTCTTTCTGCTGCTTCATTGTTGGTATATAGAAATGCAACAAATTTCTATACGGTGATTTTGTATCACATGAATTTACTGAAATCGTTTATCAATTCTACCAGTCCTTAGGGTTTTCTATGTATGGTGTCTTGTCATCTATAAATAGTGACAGTTTTACTTCTTCCTTGCTGATTTGGATGCCTTTTATTTATTTTTGTTGTCTGACCACTGTAGCTTGTACTTCCAGTATTATGTTGAATAAAAGCAACTAGAGTGAACATCTTTGTCTTGTTCATCACTGTAGAGGAAAAGGTATTGGTTTTTTCCTCATTGAGGATGATATTCACTGTGGTTTTTCATATATGGCCTTTATTATGTTCTCTCTAAATCTACCGCGTTGAGGATTTTTGACATGAATGGATATTGCACTTTGTCAAATGCTTTTTCTGCATCTGTTGAAATGATCATATGGTTCTTATCCTTTCTCTTATTAATGCCATGTATCACATAGATTGATTTGTGAATATTGAACCATCCTGTAACCCAGGAATACATTTCACTTGATCGTGGTGAATGATTTTCTTAATGTACTGTTAGATTCGGTTTGCTAGTATTTTATTGAGTATTTGCATCCATGTTCACCAGGGATATTGGCCTGTAGTTCTCTTTTTTTATCAGAATCTTTGTCTGGTTTTGGTATCAAGGTAATTAATACTGGCCTCATAGAATGAATTTGGAAGTTTTCCTTCCTCTTCTATGTTTTGGAATAGTTTGAGAAGAATAGATATTAACTGTAAATGTTTTGTAGAATTCACCTATGAATCCTGTGGTCCTGGACTTTTTTTGGTTGGGAGTGTATGATTACTCATTCAGTTTCTTGCATGTTATCAGTCTGTTCAAGTTGTCTGTTTTAGTCTTGGTAGTTTATATTTTTCTAGGAATTTATCCATTTCTTCCCGGTTGTCCAACTTGTTGACATACAGTTTTCCATAATATTCTCTTATATTTGTTTGTATTTCTGTGCTGTTGTTTGCTATTTCTCCTCTCTCATTTGTGATTTTATTTATTTGGCTTCTTTCTCTCTCTCTCTCTCTCTCTGATGATATTAGCTAGATATTTATCAATTTTATTAATTTTTTCAATAAACCAGCTCTTGGTTCCATTGATCTGTTTTATTGTTTTTGTTTGTTTAGTTTCTATTTTATTTATTTCTGTTCTAATCTTTATAATTTTCTTCCTTCAGCTGCTGTTAGACTTCATTTGTTGTTATTTTTCTAGCTCCTTTAGGTGTAATGGTAGGTGATTTATATGAAATTTTTCTTGCTTCTTGAGGTAGGCCTGCACTGCTATATACTTCCCCTTAGGACCACTGTTCCTGCATCCCACAGGTTTTGGACTGTTGTGTTTCCATTTTTATTTGTTTCTATGTATTTTTTTAATTTCTTTGATTTCCTGGTTGACCCATTCACTTGTTTAGCAGCATGTTATTTAACCTCCATTATTTGTGTTCTTTCAGGGTGTTTTTCTTGTGGTTGATTTCTAGTTTCATAGCATTGTAGTCAGAAAAGATGCAAGGTATGACTTCAGTCTTTTTTTTATTTGTGGAGGCCTGTTTTGTGACCTAATTAATATGCAGTCTATTCTGGAGAATGTTGCATGAGTACTTGAAAAGAACGTGTATTTTGCCGTTTTAGGATGGAATGTTCTGAATATATCTGTTAAGTCCATCTGGTCCAGTGTATTATTCAAAGTCATTGTTTTCCTTGTTGATTTTATGTTTAGATAATCTGTCCATTGATATAAGTGGGGTGTTCAAATCCCCTACTGTTATTGTATTATTATCAATGAGTTCCTTTATGTTTGTTATTAATTGTCTGTGTATTTGAGTGCTCCCATGTTGGGTGAATAAATATTTACAATTATTGTATTTTTTTTTTTTTTGGATTGTCCACTTTATAATTACGTAGTGCCCTTCTTTGTCTCTTGCTACAATCTGTATTTTAAGTCTAGTTTGTCCAGCGTAAGTATTGCTATCCTGGCTTTCTTTTGGCATCCATTTGCTTGACAAATGTTTCTCCATCCTCTCACTTTCAATCTGCATGTGTCTTTAGGTCTGAAATGAGCATCTTCTAGGCAGCATGGGTTTCTTTTATCCATTCTGACTCCCTATGTCTTTTTATTGGAGCATTTAGTCCATTTACATTCTGAGTGATTATTGATAGATAGGTATTTATTGCCATTTTCTTACTTGTTTTGTCATTGTTTCTAGAGTTTTTTTCTGATCCTTTCTTGTCTTTGTCACTTTTGGTCTCTCCTTTCCACTCAAAGGGTCTCCTTTAATATTTCTTGCACGGCTGGTTTAGTGGTTATGATCTCCTTTAATTTTTGTTTGTCTGGGAAAATCTTCGTCTCTCCTTCTAGTCTGAATGATAGCCTTGCTGGATAGAGTATTCTTGGCTGCCAATTTTTCCCATTCAGCACTTTGAATATATCATGCCATTCCTTCCTGGCTTGCCACATTTTGGTTGAAAAATCTCTTGCTAGCCCTATGGGTTTTTCTTTGTAAGTTAAGGACTTACAGCATTGTAGTCAGAATTTTTGTAGGCAGAATTTTTCTGCCCTCTTTCTCTTCTTCTTCTGGAACTCCTATAATATGAATGTTATTGCATTTGATGGAGTTACCGAGTTCCCTAAATCTAGTCTCATGTTGCATAATTCTTCTTTCCCTCTTTTGTTCAGCTTCGTTACTTTCCATTATTTTGTCTTCTATGTCACTAATTCGTTCCTCCGCTTTCGCTAGCCTGCTGTTCTTTGCATCAGGTGTGTTTCTAATCTCATTTATTGCACTCTTCATCTCTGATTCCTTTTTAACTCTTTCATCCCTGTTGTAAGGGTCTTCCTGATGTCTCCTATTCTTTTCTCAAGCCCACTGAGAACCCTTATGATTGTTGCTTTAAATTCTCCATCAGTCATGTTTCTTATATGTTTCACTTAGATCTCTGGCCATGGCTTTATCTTGTTCTTTCACTCAGGATAAATTCCTCCATGTTGGCATTTTATCTAAGTCTTGCATTCTTCTCTGGGTTAGAAAAGCCAGTTTTGTCTCCTGCTCCTGAAAGTAATGGCCTTGTGAAGAAGAGGTCAAGTAGTGCTTGGGATCTGTTGCTTCAAGGAGTGTCTCTGGTGTTAGCTGTGTGAGCTCTGCTGTTGTGTTTTAGCTGTTCTGTCCTTCAGGCCAGTCATGTTCAAAGGCTTTCCTTGCCTGTTGTGGGCAGTGTTTGGTCCCTAGACTGAATGTGGTGGGTTTTAACTAGGTGTGCTCTGGTCTTCTTGTGAAATGAGACTTGAAACCTCCTTCCTCCACTGCAACTGCGGTTCTGCAGAACTCTCTGGTTGGGAGATGTGTGGGCAGGGGTTTGTGCTAGTCTTTTGTGGAAGGGGCCCAGTAGGCAAATATGACTGAGAAGGGCAGTTCCATTGGAGCATATCAAGGAGGGGATTGGTGTGTATAAGTTAGGCAGCCAGTGTAGTCACTGCACTGCTTCCCCCAGGTGGCTTTGTGTTTATGCTGAGGAGTTGGGGAGTGAAGTGGTGCTGGCCAAATCCTTTGTTCCTGGAGAGGTGTCTGCATGAATGCTGCCTCTCAGGAACACACTCTGAGAAGAACAAATAGTCTCCCCTTTGTGTGCCCCAGGCATTCTTCATATTGCTGTTTCCATGCTGTCTGACCCCAGGTTGATTGCCTACCTTCTCTCCAGGAGCAATGCAGTTCCTTCTGGGTCTATCCCAGCCAAACCCACTGACCTTTAAAATCCAGGCTTTAAGACCTGCTGTTTACAAAAACTCAGGATATTCAGCCCCTCTCATTTTTCATGCCAGTGACTTTTGGGAACGTTCTCCTTGTCCATTTCCCTGTGTGCTCCTCTCTCCCTTGCCCTTCTCTGCTACTATGGCTCCCTCCCCTCCGCAGCACCCTCAGTCTGTCTTCCCTAAACCACATCTCTGTACTTCTACCTTCTTTAATGTGGCCTCTTCAGTCCCTTTGGTTGTGGAGAGAACCAAGTCAGTCAGTCTTCAGGTCAATTTCTGGGGTATTTAGGATGATTTAAATAGCTATCTCGTTGTGTTCCTGGGATGTAGCGAACCTAGGGTCCTCCTACTCCACTGCCATCTTCCTTTCTCCTAAATTATTGACCTTTAAGTAGGGCACTTATCCAGATTTTCTTGATGTAATCAAGGGCTGCTTTCAAGTTCTAGTCTAAAGTAGAGAAGGGTGAACTCAGAGATACCAAGCATCGAAAGGATTTGACCTTCCTTTGTTGGTTTGAAGAAGAGGGACATTATGATAGAGAATGACAGCAGCCTCTAGTTGCCTATTTCCAGTTGAGAGTCAGTAAGAAAATGAGGACTTTGTTACTTCAACTACAAAGAACTTAACTCTCCCTGCAGAATGTGCATGTCAATGCTTAGGAGTGATTTTTTTTCCCCTTAAAGAAACTCCAGAAAAGAATACAACCAGCTACCACTTTGATTTCAGCTTTGTGATACTCTGAGCAGAACCCAAGTATATACGACAGACTTCTGACTGATGCAATTGTTACCAAAAAAAGTATGTTGTTTAAGTTGCTATATTTGTGGTGACTTGTTTTGCAGTATTAGAAAGCTAATACATTAATGTAAATTTATCCAAGGAAATATGCCATGTAATGTAGTATTTAATAACAGAGTTTATATATAAAAATTAAAAATCATCCAGTTAATTGCAATTAAATAATATGTCAAACAGTGCAGTACATATGTATTTTTAGGTCGATTTTTAAATAAACTATAAAGTGGACTCTAAAAAGATTCTTTAAACTAATACAAAATCCTCTGTGTAGTAAAACTCCCAGTAATTTGTTCAGCATTATAATTGAAACTTGATTAATACATCAATTACTTTTGTAAAATGCAGAATAGGATTGCCTTGATGTAAAAACCAAAATAGCAAAAATGACAGGAAAAGCTTTTAAAACATGTTGGTTTCTTTAATTACTTACTTAAATGTTTCAACACATCCTAAAATGCTTTTAGTCTTATAAATCTAAACAATGTTATATTAAGAATTACCGTTAGTAACTCTATTACTTGAATTTTAAAAAGTGTATCATAACTTACGTTATCAATATAGAATTTTGTTACTGTATTGAATTACTTTTCTTCAATTTAGTGCTGACTAATAAAGCTTAGACATGTTTCAGAAATATTAGTCAAAGTAACAGTAAGGATGTTTGACTAATTACATTAATGTCAAAGCAATGGTTTTTCAACCCTATTGCTATATTTACATACATCCCAGTAGCATATTAATTTACAACTGTAATTCTGAGTATTAATATTAATGATAAAAATAACTATTATGTATTTAAGGTTCACTATGTGTCAGATGCAGTGCTAAATACATTGTCATTTTAGCCTCACAAAAACATCATAATGTCAATTATTTTCTCTTATGATCCCATTTTACAAAAGAGAAAAAAATTTAAAAAAAACTCATTGAGTGTGATGTTCATTTAGATGTTCCAATATATCAGAAATATAAATGTTCAGAAGATAAGTATTTGTAAATAATAATTTTTAATACAGTTCTATTCCAGTTTGCTAAGGTATAATTTTCAAAAAGTTGAAACTTGACCTTCATATAAATATAAAATAAACAATGACTTTATTCAACTAATTAATTAATGAGAGAATCAGGAGATTCTAAAACTGGTTTATAGGAGAATTTGATGAACAGGGACTTATAGAGTCAATCAGAGAATACTGAAATAAATTTCCTAATAGATGCAAAATTACTTAATATCCTACAGGGCAACAGCTGTAAGATTTAGGGTTATTCTTTCTACAAGTTAGAAATCACATCTGTAATGGATAACATTACTTTAGATTGCTATGGACAGTAAAAATTTACATTGCTTTTAGAGAATAATTATTTGTATTGCTAACAATTTAATTTCACAAGTTATTTATGGGTAACTTATGGATAAATTTATGAAATCAAGAAGCCTTCCTATAACCACATCAATATTGCTACTACAGTGGTTTGGTAGGCAGAATAATGTCCCCTCAAAGATGTCCACACCTTAATCTGTGGAACCTATGAAAATATTACTATACATGGCCAAAGGGACTTTTGCAGATGTGATTAAGTTTAAGGATCTTAAGATAGATATTCTGGATTATCTGGCTAGACCTGGTGCAATTGTAAGGTTTCTTAAAAGTGGAATGGGCCCATGAAAGAAGAGTCAGCCAGAATGAAGCAATATGAGGAGGACTCAACACTCCATTGCTGGTTTTGAAAATGGAAGGGGCCATGAGCCAAGAAATGTAGAGAGCTTCCGGAAGCTGGAAAAGGCAAGGCAAGGGATTCTTCTTTATAGGGACCAGATGAGAACACAGCTCTGCCAAATCTTTGATTTCAGACCAGTGAGACCCATGCCAGACTTTGAATTACAGAATTCTAAAGTCATGTGTTTGTATAATTTTAAGCCACCAAGTTTGTAGTCATTTGTTAACAACAATCATAGAAAACTAATAGGAATGCTTAACATAGAGTACATGCTTATAATTATCTGATGAAGGGATAAACTAGTCAAGGGTTGAATTGTTAAGGACACATAGCTACTAAGTAATGGATCCTTGGTCAAATCATTTGTGCCTGCTCCCACAACCTGTGCTTTTACCCACTAAGTTTCTGTTTCTTATGCAGTCATAATAGTATCCTTTAAATTATTTTTTGAAACTGTTCTTTACTTAAGAATAGCACATTAAAATATGTAGAAAACCATAGATTTTCAGGCATTCATTCTAGTAAGCAGATGGTTTGTAGTCAGTATTATTGTCAATTATTTATTTTTTAGAAAAGAGAAAAACAATGTTTAGAATCTTTTGTAATTATAGTTTTCTTTTTATTACTGTAAGTAGAAAGCTAATAATGCTGATATGGACACTATTACCATCCTATAAGGCATCTATTTTCTGTATTTTCATAGATGGGTTTTAATTTTTCCATCAGAAAATTCTATTTTTGGAATTCCTGGATGGCTTAGTCGATTAAGCATCCAACTCTTGATCTAGGCTCAGATAATGATCTCAGGGTCATGATATTGAGCCTGGCATCAGGCTCCATGCTGAGTGTGGAGCCAGTTTAAGATTCTCTCTCTCTCCTTCTTCCTCTGCCCCTCCCCACCCACTCACATTCTCTCTCAGAAAAACAAAACAAAAACAAAAACAAAAAACAAAAAAAACCACTTTTTTTTTCAGACTTTGAAATAAAATTCTGAGGCTGAGAACTTTAGTCCCTTAGGTTTTAAAGATTCATTCTCTCAATTTTCTATTTTGAAAAAAGATTTTTGTTTTTTCAGTTTCATAGTCCTCAATCTGGGACAAGATAGCAAAGATTTTAAAGAAAATGTAGATTTTATACTTTTTTTGTTGTTGTTTTCTTACAATAAAACCATGCTCTAGAATTTTATACACAAATGTGTATAGATATTCTAAAATATCACATTTTTAAAATAATAAGTACCTAGGAAAACCTGTTTCTTAACCGCCTAATACTTAAAGATTTAAATTGTTTTAGAGTATATTTGTTAATAATTCTCTAAATAATAATAAAGCATGGTGTGATTAGCAACGTATCATTACAATTTTTTATTAAGCGAAATATTACAAATATTTATTTTTTCATTTGTTACTTGTGAACATCAATTCCAGAAAATCAAGACAAGAAATTTATAAAAGCTTAACTGAAGGTCGTGACTTTGTGAGCTTGAACTGGATTAAGAGCTAATTTGTAATGCTAAATCATATTTTTTTTTCTTTCTCTTCTCATGGGATATAAGTTCTTTAAAAGAAAGATCCATCCTTTATTCCTAGTTCACTGGCTCATATATAGTAAATATTAAATAAATGTGAAATGCATGAATTGTATAGTAAATGAAAAGGGAACTTTTTTGCTGTTTTTTAGCAATTTTTTATTAATAGTTCTGAGTACATTAAGTCCAATAGATATTTAGATGTTTATTTTTACATGTAGTCTACCTGTTATAAAAATAAAGATCAATAAAGGATAAGCATGTATAATGACACTCAAAATTTAATCTTAATGATATTATGAAACTTTTGGATACATATACATATAAATGTAAATAAAACTATCTGTAAAGAAGTATGATGATGCTTTTCTGAGTTGCAGTCAGACTCAGAATGAGATGTTAGGGCTGCTGGGTACACTGTATGACTCTTAATAAGAAGGAAATGACTGGTCTGTGAATAAGCAGAATCTGTCTCGTGGTATTCTAATACAATTGAACTAGAACACCGTCTTTAACCTTGATGTAGATTGTAATTTAGTAAAGATTGGTGCAATAAAGCCAATATACAAGTAACTAAAATACAAGGACAGTATGCAAAAGAGTAGTGAATGTACAGAGATGAGTGACAGGGAGAAATTATTCAGTTGCGTAGACTAGGAAAGCATTCATTACAATTAGGATAGAAGTCAGAGTAGGAATTAAGTCTGAAGGATTTGTTGCAATTTGTGAGCCAGGAAGAATAGATGATGAGATTAAGGAGAAGAATCCTAGGATAGTACTGCACCTCCAGAAAATGACTTAATTTTGTGCTTTAGTGCAAATTTCAAGGTCATCCAACAGAAGGTAGTTCAAAATTTTCTCTTCATCACTTCAAATATGTTTCTTTACTCTATATTTTTCATGCTTCTTTTTCACATTTTCTTTGCTTCTAAGTCTAAGATAAACCTTTCTTGCTGAGAATAACCTGTCCAGTTCTGGGGTTGTCTTTTTCTACCTTCTTTGTTATTTTCCTCCTTGATTACTTTTTTTTTTTCGCTTTTTCATATTTAGTTTTTACTAGCTTCTTTTATCTTTGATCCAGACTCAACACTTGGGAATCATTTTACCAGTTTTTTCAGGTAAAGTGACGAATTGTTCCCAAGTGATTTTGATTCACTTCTTATAGTGGCTGTCACATTCATCCCTTCATGTTCATTCATACTACTATTGCCTAATGTCAGGCCTGTTTTGTCTCATACCTGGACTCTTGCAGTGGCCTCATAACTGGCATCCTTTGCTTTAAATATTTATTACTTTTTCTGTAGCCAGGTTACTCATCTTAGAACACACCTTCATCTATATTGCTTTGTTAAGCACAAAATTTCAATAACTCCCTAATGAATGGAGTATTAACATTTAATTGGGCCAGAATTTTTTTGTAATCTATTTTTCTCCAGGTGTCAATAATGAGTGTTCAAGGTTCAGAATAAAGTGCCGTGTTCTTATTTAATTCTCCTTTGCTATCCATAGCCAAAATAAATGTGATTGCACTCTTCCTAAATTTCTAAAAGTAATTGCTTTGAATCACTCTAATTACTATTATCCCAAAGTGCCACTAGCATTTATCATTTATCTCCTTATGTTGTAATATCCAAAGGGCGGAGATTACAATATGTGTATATATTCATACGACTAAAATAGCACCTTACACATTGTAGGTTTTTAATAAACATTAATTCCAAGGTTCAGTTTAAGTCTTTACTTATCTTCAGGATTCCTGCATTTGCATAAGAGTTTCTTTACTATGGGGCGCCTAGGTGGCTCAGTTGGTTAAGTGTCTGCCTTTGGCTCAGGTCACGACGCCTGGGCCCTGGGATGGAGCCCCATGTCAGGTCCCTGCTCAGTGGGGAGACTGCTTCTCCCTCTGCCTTTCCCTCTGCTTATGCTCTCTTTCAAATAAATAAATAAAAATCTTTTTTAAAAAGTTTCTTGGGGCGCCTGGGTGGCACAGCGGTTAAGCGTCTGCCTTCGGCTCAGGGCGTGATCCCGGCGTTGTGGGATCGAGCCACATCAGGCTCCTCCGCTATGAGCCTGCTTCTTCCTCTCCCACTCCCCCTGCTTGTGTTCCCTCTCTCGCTGGCTGTCTCTATCTCTGTCAAATGAATAAATAAAATCTTTAAAAAAAAAAAAAAAAGAGAAAACTATAAAAAGTTTCTTTACTATGTTTTCTGTCACATGTTGAAAATTTAAAGACAGTATATACTTTGCTGTCATCAAAGTGCATGTGTTTGTATTTCTTCTCCTTTTTTTAATCTATAGATGTGTTAGATTGAAAAGGAGTTCCATGTACCAAGAATAAGTTAATGATGATAATTAAGACATTATTTAAAATATGACAAATACTTTATTTGAAGACATAGATTTTAATAGTTTATAAAAAACCTTAATAAAAACATAGCACTAATATAGCAGAAATTGACATATTTGTTAAATTCCAAAAACATTCAGATATATCACATTATGAAGATTAAAATATTGATCTATTCTTACATTACTTAAAATTACAGTGTTGCTATTCCTGAGTTCATCATGTAAAATCCTGGCATTTCTCCCATTGTTCACCAAATATCCAATAATAATAATGACAAGCTATAAGTAAATGTAATTAGTCAAAGTTTTTTATTTTTATAACATGTTGTGTAGCCTATTTCAGTGTTCTAAAATACATTATTATACACTATTTAAACTAGAAAGTTCCTATAAAAGTCAGGGAAGTACGTGGACAGATTTCTGGCTATGGTTTAGATTTGTTCATATTTATCTTAGTTTGAAATATAGCAGATTATGAGGATGGCTCCATTATGAATTAGCCAATTGTATTATGTGACCTATTGTAACTTAGTGTATTATAGAGTATTTCTTACACTCTGAAGAAAACATTGAATTTGAACTCACACATTGTGTCCCTTGAATATCAGGCTTGAAACTTTGATTATATTATAGAGCTTAAAGAGGGGTATTGAAATTTGGGTCAACAGTATTTATTCATTTATTTTCTGTGTATTTGTGTGTTCATTTAACAGCTTCAAAATGTTTATAAACATACACAAAACCTGTTACAGGTGCATTTGTGTGAGGGTGTGGGTGAGCATATGAAATACCATCTAGTAATTATGTTTAATTTTATGACCTCACCCCCTTGTGATGAAGGAAGGGTATATTCTGAGGATACATAAACTTATTTGTTACTTTAACCTTAATGTTTAGAGCCAATGACAACAGTTAGCTTCCCAGCTTTTGCACACAGAGCACTTTTCCTTCTCTGTAACGGATAACCAATAACAATTAATTCTAATTTTTTTTCACATGCTTCCAAGTACTTTATATTTTTATTTAGTGCTCCACTTTTCCCCCCATATATTGAAATAGAGTATGAAAACTTGAAGCTCATAGATTGTATCTTTTTTTCAACCTTTTGATCCCTCACACACAGTTTCCCACCCCCTATTCCCTGTCTCCGACAAACTGTTCTCTCTACCTGCAAACTTTTTTTTGTTTTTTTAAGATTCCATATATAAAACAGATCATGCAGTATTTGTCTTTCTATCGATGACTTACTTCACTTAGCGTAATGCCCTCAAGGTCCATCCATGTTCTTTTTTATAGTGGAATAATATTCCTTGTGTGTATGAGAGAGAGAGAGAGTGTGTGTGTGAACATTTCTTTATCCGTTCATCCATTGGTGGACACTTAGGTTATTTCTGTATCTTGGCTGTTATAAATAATGATATCTTATAGTTCTTTTCTTAGTTCCTCTGAAGTACCTAATACAGCACTCTGTACATACTGGGCTGTATGATACAGCTGGCAAGGAATGTAGTTTGAAGGTTTGAATTCAAATTCTGGTTCTCTGTGTTAACTCAGTACACTGGAAAAATCTCACTCATTGAGCTCCAGTTACCTCTTCTACAGTATTAAGTTGGTAGGGTAAGGTCAATAGCAGTCTCTTAAGATCAAATGAAAATATTTGTACAAAATAATTTTATAAATTCCAGAGAGTTTTAATGTATATTGTGGAATTCATTATTAGATTAAAAATTTTATTTTAAATGAGTTTAATAACTAATGATATATAGATATTATTAGTGCTTGCAAAATGTTGCTACCTCCATAAAACTTACTCTGGATTTGTTGTATTATATCAGACCCCACAGGATAGCTAAATGGGCTTTCAATGCATTTAGTTGTCCTAACTAAAAAAAGAAAAAAAAAAAAAAAGAAAACACACAGAACCCTGTGACTCTAGAGCCATCAGTTAAATTTTAGAGGCTCTTTTAATCCTACCTAAATTATTAACTCTTTTGTCTTGTATATATTATTCTATATTCCCCCGGGTATTTTATTCATATCACCATTCTTTACTCCTAAACTCTGTTTAGATGCTTCTCTTCTGTGGTCCCAAAACAACATATATATTTTGTATTATATTGTATATTATAGTTTATTCATATTCTTGTGTGTTTGATTATTTAGTCTACAAGACTAAAAGCTTTGTGAGAAAAGGGATCATACTACCTTGTTCACTAATAGATCCAAAATGATTAGCTCAATGTTTAGCACAATAGTAGGGACTCAGTAAATACTTTGTCAAATATATAAATTTAGATTTATACCTTAATTAAATATAATTGTTGAAATGTTATAAAATGTTAAAATAGCTTTACTTTAGACTAAGAAACATTTTTACAATCCAAATGTAAATAAAACCTTTGGAACTTGTTCTTTGGGAATGTGTCTATTGACATCCAGTAGGCAAGTTTTCTAGGATTACATTTAAAAAATAAAAACAAAAAACAAAACACCTCAAGCTAGTTTAAGAAAAAAAAAAAGGGTGTTTTATTAACTATTAACTCACAAGTAATGAATATGACATGGCTTAAGTGATGTGATTCTGTCTCTGACTGTGTCTACTCTGTTTCTCTCCATGTGTTGGCTCCAGTTCTCAGATAGGCTTTCTCCACATAAGAGAAAACTGGCCCTCTCTTCCAAGGTACTTATATACATATTTAGGAAAAGATTTAAGGAGCCATTTGATTCTAGTGCCTATCCTTTGACCAATTACTGCATCAAGTGTATGGATAGGACAATGTTATTAAACATTCTTATCACATTCTATCACTATGGCAGGCAGTCTCACAGGACTAAATAAATTGATTAAGGAGTTATTTTTGTAAGAAAGGCATGAAAGACAGGTGAAATGTGTTTCCCCACTACATTGTCTCTCTTTAGTTTTGCCTTTACATAACAAAGAGATTAAATTGAAGTGTTCCACTTAAGTGTTCATCTATGCCATTATACCTTGTGAGTTACTATGCAGGGTTTTACCAGCAGAACATGGAATGGCAAACTTTTTTAAGAAATCTGCCTAAAAATAATGAAAATATCAAACAAAACATTAGGAGAGTCTGGATAAAGTTGCTATTTACATTTTATCTTTCTTTCGAAATATTGTTTTGATTATACAAAAATTTAACAAAGTAATCTGCTTTTATGTTATAGTATTTGATAAAAATATGTAACATATTAAGTTGAATCAAAATAATGGTGCTTAATAACTAGAGCCTGATGTCCCACAGGATGAGACGACTTTCCTTTCCAAAGGTTGAACATACAGGAGACATGACCTGCCAGAATTAAAACATTGTTTTAAGTATATATTAGATACCCAGCCATTACAGTTATGTTATTAGATGCCTTGAAAAAAAAAGAAATTATTTTTTTAATAATTTTTATTTTGTTATATTAGTCACCATACAGTACATCCCCAGTTTTTGATGCAATGTTCCATGATTCATTATTTGCGTATAACACCCAGTGCACCATGCAATATGTCCCCTCCTTAATACCCATCACCGGCCTATCCCAATCCCCCCCCCTCCCCTCTGAAGCCTTCAGTTTGTTTCCCAGAGTCCACAGTCTCTCATGGTTCATTCTGCCTTCTGAGGGGTGCATTTAGATTTCAGATAACCTCAATTTTATTGTTAATGTGCCCATCATATGTGCTTATATTTTAATATCATAAGTAATGCATTTTTATGGCTTAAAGTGATGCACCAAAATTCTGATGATTAATTATTTAATTTCATCTATGTCAAATTGTTTTAGTTACTTATCAGAGAATTAATCACAAATCATATGTATTAAACCTTTTATCCATAGTGTTATTCATGTTATAAATTCTTAAACCTGATCTCATCCACTTATTCTGATCATGTAATTTTTAATATGATAGAATTCAGTTCAGAGTGAAGTTTCAGAAGTATAGAATATCTTGGTTGGAATTCTTCAGATGTCAGATGAAATTAAAACCTACAGTGGTTTTTAAGGAAAGGCAAAAGAAAGCTCAAGCAGTCATTTTAACAACCGACTTTTTTATGCTGGAAGTAAATTGGAAGTAAGGAACACTTAGTATTTGAAAATGATGATAGTTACTTGAAATATTTATATATTAATATTATATCAACTCAGGCAAGATTAAACATATTTATAAATACTTATTCTAAATACTAGAAGGAATTCTGTTAACTTTATGATCTATTTTATGTCTTTGAAATTAATTGGTCTTGGAAAGTTAGTATTCCTAGGGGCATCTGGGTAGCTCGGATGGTTAAGCATCTGACTCTTGGTTTTGACTCAGGTCATAATCTCAGGGTCCTGAGATCAAGCCCCATGTTCGGCTCTGAACTGAGTACAGAGTCTGCTTGGGATTCTTTCCCTCTCCCTCTGCTCCTATCCCTGCTGTCTCTCTCTCTTTTAGATAAATAAATATATAAGTAAAATCTTTTAAAAAAACTATTGGTATTCCTGGTTTGGGCTTCTCAGACATAACTGAAATAGTTTCACCAAAGAATAAAATAATTGTAAACATATGTCAGCCTTAAGAATGTGAAATGATTGTAAATCAAGTCACTTCTTAATTCTGACCTTAGTTTGTAGTAAAATATACCAATATACTTAAATTTTTAGTATTAATATTGCATATTTTCTTTGTGTCCCTCACCCAGACCTAGGTGTTTTCTCTTTGAAACATTCATTTCACAACAGATAAAGAATAATAAGGAACCTGATATTATTACTTACTCATGCTATATTGGACAATGCATATTTTCCATGTATTTGTGGATTCCATGATTATATTGAGACTTTATACGGAAAGAGAGGAAAACCTTTTAAACAGTCATATGGAATATATATATTCACAAACTTAAGTGTCCACACAATTTGCCTGTGACAGCTTGTTTACTAAATGGAAAGCTAATTGTCTAAAGTTTTGTTTTTGTTTGTTTTTGTTTTACTTTGTCTTCTTTTTTAAGCAAGAAAATAGATTACATGCAAATCACCTGAAGAGTTTGGTAAACCACTGGCTGATTATTGGACCCCATGACCAGGCATTCTGATTCAGTATGTGGATCTGAGCATCCACTTTTTTGATATACTTTCAGGTGATGCTGATGCTGATGGAGCAACCTTTGAATAGCACATATGGAGACCTAACTTGCAAAACAAAAATTATTTCCTTTTTTGATATCCAATTCCAAGAATTAAAAGAAAGCAAATTAAAATATACACATTAAAAATAAAAACGGGCACCTGGGTGGCGCAGTCGTTAAGCGTCTGCCTTCAGCTCAGGGCGTGATCCCGGCGTTCAAGCACAATCAATATGAAGAAATAACAGAAGGGATTCAAAACTCTGGCTTCTGGTATGTGCAAGAATATATCCCCATAAGAAATAATTGCTAAACCAGATGTTTTTCTTTACCAAAAAGACAGACTTAAAAGTATGAAAAATATTTTATATACCATATTAAATGATTAAAATCTATCACAAGATTATTCCAAAGAAAGTAACAATTTTGGAAAAGACCATGATTTTAAGATATGTTAAGGATATTGAAGTACGAGAATGTGTGATAAGTGACAGCCTCAAACATTAAATAATGGACTTCTGATATTATCAACAAAAGACAATGAAAAGAATAAGTCATTTGTCATAGGCCATTTAAAAACTTATATTTAAAAAGTTTGCAGTGTTTTATGACTTTTTTTCAATCACTCATTCACATGACTAGTTAGTACTGATCTACAATTTCAATCTTTTAAGTTACCAATTTCAAATACAGGAGTTTTCTAAAATAAAATGTATTTCTATAGAATACATGTTCTATCTTCTAAAGATAATATGACTTTTTTTTCAATCACTCATTCCCTTGACTAGTTAGTACTGATCTACAATTTTAATCTTTTAAGTTACCAGTTTCAAACACAGGAGATTTCTAAAATAAAATGTATTTATAGGATACATGTTTTATCTTCTAAAGATAGAATAGCTTTCATTCAGCATAATTATTTTGACATTCATCCATTCTGCGGTGTTTATCCATAATCAGTTCATTTTCAATGTTGAGTAGTATTCCATTGTATGGATAAATACTTAGGACTGAATTATATGAAAGGAGTAAGTTTAAATATTTAAGAAACTGTCAAGAGTTTTTCAGAATGGTTGTACAAGTTCACATTCCCACCAGCATGTATGAGATTACCTAGTTAACACTTGATGCACTAAGTCTTTTTAATTCAAGCTTTTCTCATCAGTAAGTATTTCTTTGTGGTTTTAATTATCATTTTCCTATTGTTGAACATTTTGTTCTGAGTTTATTTGCCATCTGTGTATCTTCTTTTTCACGAAAGATTTATTTATTTATTTTAGAGACAGAAAGAGAGGTGGGGATGGGGGCACAGGGAGAGAAACCAACTCCCAGATGAGCAAGGATCCCAAGGGGGGAAAAAAATCTTAACGACCCTGAGATCATGACCTGAACCAAAACCAAAAGTCAGATGCTTAATTGACTGAGCCACCTAGGGGCCCCTGCCATCTGTAGATCTTCTTTGCTGGAGTATCTGTTTAAGTATTTTGCCTATTTTTGAAATACACTTTTTCTTTTTTCTTTCTTTTTCTTTTTTTTTTTTTTTAGTAGAGTTGACACACAATGTTACATTAGTTTTAGAGGTACATCATAGTGATTCAACATCTCTATACATTATGCTAATTTCACCACAAGGTACCTACCATCAATTACCATGCAATGTTATTAAAATATCACTGACTACATTCCCTACATTCCTATGCTGTGTCTCTTATTGATTCCTATAACTTATTCAGTCTATAACTAGAAGTTCTTTCCCACTCCCCTTCAGTTATTTTGCTCATCCCCCAAACCCCTCTCCTCTGGCAATCATCAGTTTTTTTTCTTTGTATTTAAAAATATGACTCTGTTTTTTGTCTGTTTAGTCATTTGTTTTGTTTTTTAGATAGCATATATGAGTGAAATCACATGGTATTTGTCTTTCTCTGTCTTATTTCACTTAACATAATACCCTCTAGGTCCTTACATGTTATCACAAATAGCAAGATCTTATTCTTTTTATGGCTGAGTAATATTCCATTCCATTTAGTTATATTTACTTTCTCTAATTGTTCTCTGCTATTTGTTACATTTATTTTTATTTTTCTCTGCATTATTTCTTTTACTTACATTGAGTATCATTTGCTTTTCTTTTTTCAGTAGTATAAAATGGAAACTGGGTGTGTTTGTTTGGGTTGTTTTTTTTTTTTTTTTTCCTTACTCTCCAAAATAGGTCTTTATTGCTTTAGATTTTCTACTAAGTATTACTTTTGCAAAATTTGATAAATTTTTATATGGTCCATTTTTATTTCAATTCTTTTAACAATTCTTTCTAATTTCTCTTTGATTTTGCATTTGACTCATGGGTTATTTTAAAGTGTGCTATTTATTTCCCCAACATTTTGGAATTTTTCTGTTACCAGTTTCTATTTTAATTCCATTTTGATCAGAGAACATTCTTTGTATGACTTGAATTCCTTTAGAATTATTAATATTTGTTTTGTAGTCCTGAATATGGTCTGTCTTGGTAAATGTGAAAGTAATGTGTATTGTGCTGTTATTGGATGAAGTGGTCTATAAATTTCAAGTGGGACAATTGGCTGATTGTGTTGTTCCAGTTTTCTACATTATTACTAAGTTTATGTCTATTTTTTCTGTCATTGAGAGAGAGATGTTGAAATCTCTGACAATTATAATTATGGATTTTCATTGTCAGTTTTTGCTTTATATATTGCAAAATTATTTTCTTTAATATAAAATTATTTAGAATTTTTCTTTCCTTTTTAACTAATACCCCCTTTATGAATATGAAATATACTTCTTTATACACGGTAATATTTTTTCCTCTGATACCTACTTTGGTTAATATTAATATAGCCTTTCTTTTCACTAGTGTTTGCATAGTATCTATTTTTGTCATATTTACTTATTTATTTATTTTTTAAAAGATACTCTTTATTTTTTTGAGAGAGAGAGACAGAGATAGCAAGAGAGAGCAGGACTGGAAGGAGAGGGAGAAGCAGGCTCCCCGCCAAGCAGGGAGCCTGATGTGGGGCTCACTCAATCCCAGGACCCTGGAATCATGACCTGAGTTGAAGGCAGATGTTGAACTGACTGATCCACCCAGGCGTCCCTATTTTTATCTTTTCTAAAATATATTTATGATTTATATTTTTAAGTTAATTTTTGTAGGTGGTATAGATTTAAGCCTTCCAGCTTGACCCAATTTGATAATATTTGCATTTTATTTGGGCTACCTTAGCCTCCTGATTTCTTAGTATATCAATCCTATTAATTTTAATGCACACATGATTATTACTTTGCCAAGTAACCAAGCAGTTTCAAAACAGCAAGCAAATGCTAGGCCAGTTTGCCGTATTTGATGGATTTGGTTGATAAGGAAATAATAAGTTCAGGGGCACCTGGGTGGCACAGTCGTTAAGCGTCTGCCTTCGGCTCAGGGCGTGGTCCTGGCGTTATGGGATCGAGCCCCACGTCAGGCTCCTCTGCTGGGAGCCTGCTTCTTCCTCTCCCACTCCCCCTGCTTGTGTTCCCTCTCTCGCTGGCTGTCTCTCTCTCTCAAATAAATAAATAAAATCAAAAAAAAAAAAAAAAAAAAAGAAATAATAAGTTCAAGGCAGTTTATTACTTACAGCACAGCAAACAGCGTGGTCTTCATGTTTGCATCAGTTTCTCTGCCCCTTGCCAACTCTCAAGTCCCATGGAGGTACTAAAGAAAGAGTCCGGATGACTACTCTGTATGTAAGGTACTTTTCACATAGAAAGAACACCTCTAATCTTATAAGGGGACTGCTTGAAAACCTGCCCAGCCTTTTCCCCACATAGAAATATCACCTGTTTATTTTTTTTTAATTATTTTTTAAAAATTCCAGTATTAACATAGAGTATTATATTAGTTTCAGGTATACAATATGGTGATTCAATAATTCTATACATTATCAGTGCTCATCATAATAAGTTTACTCTTTAATCCCCCTCACCTATTTCACCCATAACTCCACTCACCTACCCTCTGGTAATCATCAGCTTGGGCTCTATAGTTAAGAGTTTGTTTCTTGGTTTCTCTCTCTCTCTCTCTTTTTCCCTTTGCTCATTTGTTTTGTTTCTTAAATTACCCATATGAGTGAAATCATATGGTTTTGTCTTTCTCTGACTGATTTATTTTGCTTAGCATTATATTCTCTATCTCCATCTATGTTGTTGCAAATGGCAAGATTTCACTCCTTTTTAAGGCTGAGTAATTCCACATATATATGGAATCTTCCACATGTGTATGGCATCTTCTTTATCCATTCATCTATCAATGAAAAACTTGAGCTGCTTCCATAATTTAGCTATTGTAAATAATGCTGCAGTAAACATAGGGGGGCATGCATTTCTTTGAATTTTTACATATTTTGGGTAAATACCCAATAGTGTGATTGCTGGATCATAGAGTAGTTCCATTTTTCACTTTTTGAAGAACCTCCATACTGTTTCCCACAGTGGCTGCACCCGTTTGCATTCCCACCAACAGTGCACAAGGGTTCCTTTTTCTCCACACCTTCATCAACACCTCTTGGTTTTTTGTGTTGTTGATTTTAGCCATTCTGACAGGTATGAAGTGATATCTCATTGTAATTTTGATTTGCATTTCCCTGATAGTAAGGGATAATGGACATTTTTTCATGTGTCTGTTGGCCATCGGATGTCTTCTTTGGAGAAATGTCTGTTCATGGCTTCTGCCCATTTTTTAAATTGGATTATTTGGTTTGGGGGTGTTGTGTTTTCTAAGTTCATTATATCTTTTGGACATTAACCCTTTATCAGACATGTCATTTGCAAATATCTTCTCCCATTCCATAGGTTGTCTTTTAATTTTGTGGATTGTTTCCTTTGCTGTGAAGAAGCTTTTTTATTTTGATGTAGTTTATTTTTGCTTTTGTTTCCCATGCCTCAGGAGACATATCTAGAAAAAAGTTGCTACAGCCAGTGTCAGAGAAATTACTGCCTGGATACTCTTCTAGGATTTTTATAGTTTTAGGTTTCACATTTAGGTCCTTAATCCATTTTGAGTTTACCTTTCTGTATGGTGTAAGAAAGTGGTCCAGTTTCATTCTTTTGCAGGTAGCCCTCCATTTCTTCCAATACCATTTTTTGAAGAGGCTGTCTTTCCCCCATTCACGTTCTTTCCTCCTTTGTCAGAGATTAGTTGACCATATAATTGTATAATTGTACGTTTGTTTCTGGGTTTTCTGTTCTATTCCATGGATCTATGTGCCCATTTTGTGCCAGTACCATATTGTTCTGATTACTACAGCATTGTAGTATAACTTGAAATATGGAATTGTGATACCTCTAGCTTTTTCTTTTTCAGTATTGCTTTGGCTATTCAAGGTCTTCTGTGGTTCCATACAACTTTTCAGATTGTTTCTTGTAGTTATGTAAAAATGTTATTGGTATTTTGATAGGGATTGCATCAAATATGTACATTGCTTTGGGTAGTATTGACATTTTAACAATATTTGTTCTTACAGTCCATGAGCATGAAAGGTTTTGCACTTGTTTGTGTCATCTTCGATATCTTTAAAAAATGTTTTATAGTTTTCAGAGTATAGGTCTTTTATCTCCTCGGATAAGTTTATTCCTAGGTATTTTATTATCATTGGTGCAATTGAATTGTAAATGGGATTGCTCCCTTAATTTCTCTTTCTATTGCTTCATCATTAGTATATAAAATGCAATAGATTTCTGTACTTTGATTTTGTATCTTGAAACCCTACTGAATTTATCAGTTCTACTAGTTTTTTTGATGGATTTTCTAGGGTTTTCTATATGTTATATCATGTCATCTGCAAATAGTGAAAGTTTTACTTCTTCCTTAGTAATTTATTCCTAAAATAGGCTTTTATTCCTTCCTTTTGTCTGATTGCTGTGGTTAGGGTTTCCAGTACTATGTTAAATAATAGTGGTGAGAATGGATGTCCCTGTCTTTTTCTGACCTTAGGGGAAAGAAACACTCTCAGGTTTTCACCATTGAGCAGGATGTTAGCTGTGGAATTTTCATATATGGCCTTTATTATGTTGAAACATGTTCCCTCTAATCGTACTTTATTAAGGGTTTTTATCATGAATGAATGCTATACTTTGTCAAATGTTTTTACTGCCTCTTTCGAAATGCTGCTATGATTTTATCACTTCTTCTATTGATATGGTGTAAGGCATTGATTGATGTACAAATATTGTACCATCCTTGCATCCCAGGGGTAAATCTCACTTGACTATGTGAATAATTTTTTTAATGTATTATTGGATTTAGTTTGCTAGTATTTTGTTGAGGATTTTTGCCTCTATGTTCATCAGAGATTTGGGCCCATAGTTCTCTCTCTCTTTTTTTTTTTTTTTTTTTTTTTTTTTGTAGTGTCTTTATCTGGTTTTGGTATCCAGGTAATGTTCTCTTCATAGAATAAATTAGGAGGTTTTCCTTCTGCTTTTTTGGGATACTTTGAGAAGAATAGATATTAATTCTCTCTCTTTCTCTCTTTTTTTAAATGATGCTCAGTTAGCCAGCATATAGTACATCGTAAGTTTATTTTTTAAATGTTTGGTTGAGTTTACCCAAGCAGCTGTCTGTCCCTGGATTTTTGTTTGATGGAAGTTTTTCATTACTGATTCAATTTTATTTCTGGTAATTGATCTGTTCAAATTTTTTATTTTGTCCTGATTCAGTTTTGGGAGGTTGTATGTTTATAAGAATTTATCCATTTCTTCTAGGTTGTCCAATTTGTTGGCATATAATTTTTCATACTATTCTCTTACAATGTTTTATATCTCTGTGGTGTCAGTCATTATTTTTTGCCTTTCATTTCTAATTTTATTTATTTGTGTCCCCTCTCTCTCTCTTTCTTTATTTTATTATATATTTTAATGAGTCTGACTGAAGGTTTCTTGATTTTTTCAATTTTTTCCAAAAACTGGCTCCTGGTTTTGTTGATCTATCCTATGGTGGGGTTTTTTTTGTTGTTGTTTTGTTTTGTTTTTAGTTTCTATGTTGTTGTCTTTTTCTGCTCTAATCTTTATGACTTCCTTCCTTCTACTGTTTTTGGGTTTTGTTTGCTGTTATTTTTCTAGTTCATTTAGATGTAAGTTTAGGTTGTTCAAATGGAATTTTTCTTGTTTCTTAAGTTAGGCTCGTATTGCTATAAACTTCCTTTTTAGAACAGCTTTTGCTGTATCCCAAAGAATTTGGACTGTAGTGTTTTCATTTTCATTTGTCTCCATGCATTTTTGTTTGTTTGTTTCTTCTTAATTTCTTGGTTGACCTACTTATTGTTTAGTAGCATGTTATTTAACCTCCATGTATTTGTGTATTTTTCAGTTTTTTTTCTTGCAGTTCATTTCTAGTTTCATAGTGTTGTGGTCAGAAATGATGCATGGTATGTCTTCAGTCTTTTTGAGTTTGTTCAGATTTGTTTTGTGGCCTAATATGTAATCTATTCTGGAGAATGTTCCATGTGCACTTGAAAATAATGTGTCTTAGAATGGAATGTTCTCAATATATCTGTTAGATTCATTGACTCATTCAGAGTCACTGTTTCCTTGTCAATTTTCTATTTGGATGATCTGTCCATTGGTCTAAATGGGGTTTTAAAGTCTCCTACTATTATTGTATTACTATCGGTTATTTCCTTTATGTTTGTTATTACCTGCTTTGTGTATTTGGTGTTCCCATGTTGGGCACGTGAATATTTACAATGATTATCTTCTTGTTGGATTGTACTGTTTATGATTATATAGTGTTCCAATTTGTTCCTTGTTACAGCCTTTGTTTTAAATTTTATTTTGTCCAACATAAGTATTGCTTTTCTGGCTTTCTTTTGACATCTGTTTACATGATAAATGTTTTCCCATCCCTTCACTTTCAGTTTGCGTGTGTCTTACGTCTGAATTGAGTCTCTTGTAGGTAGCATATAGATATATAGATGGGTCTTGGTTTTTTTTTTTTTTTTAATTGATTTTGTTTTGTGTTTTTTTTTTTTTTTATTCGATTCTGTCACCCTGTGTCTTTTGATTGGAAGTCAAAGAAATTATTGACATGTGTGTATTTATTGCCATTTTTACTTGTTTTATGGTTGTCTATAGTTCCTCTCTTTCCTTTCTTCTCTTGGTCTCTTCTATCATGATTAGTTGCCTTTCTTTAGCATAATATTCGACTAAGTAAGCTTATTTTTTGCATATCTATTATTGTTTTTTGATTTGTGGCTACCATTTGGTCTATATATAACATCTTCTTCATAGAGCGGTCTGTATTAAGTTGATGGTTGCTCAATTTTGAACCCATTCTTTACCACTCTCCCCTCCATTTTTCAGATATTTGGTATCAAATTTTGCATCCTTTTATTTTGTGTTTCTCTTGACTGATTTTTGCAGATAAACTTATTTATTTATTTTGCTTTTGTGCTTCCTATTTTTCTTACTCTTACTTATGGTTTTTGCATTCCATTCACAGAGTCCCCCTTTACGTTTCTTGAAGGGCTGGTTAAATGGTCATGAATTCTTTTAATATTTGTTTGTCTGGGAAACTAGTTCTCCTTCTTTTATGAATTATACCCTTGCTGGATAGAGTATTCTTGGATGTAGATTTTTCATTTTCAGCACTTTGAATATATTGTGCCACTCTCTTCTGGCCTGCAAACTTTCTGTGAAAAATCAGCTGATAGCCTTATGGGGTTTCTTATATATGTAACAGTTTTCTTTTCTGTTGTAATCTGTAGAATTCTTTATCACTGTTTTTTGCCATTTTAATTTATTTTATGTCTTGATGTGGACCACTTTGGGTTGAATTTATTGGGAGATCTCTGTGCTTCCTGAATCTGGATCTCTGTTTCCCTTCCCAGATTTGTTAAGTTTTCAGCTATTATTTCTTCAAGTACATTTTCTGTTCCCCTTTCTCTCTTCTCCTACTGGGATCCCTATAATGCAAATGTATTCTGCTTGATGGTGTTACTGAGTTCTATGTCTATTCTTATTGTGCAGTATTTGTTTGTCACCTGTTTAGCCTGATTGCTTCCCTTACTGTATTCCCCTACTGTATCCTACATTACTGTATCCTGTCAGTGATACATTTCTCTGCTTCCTGTTGCCTACTATGTATAACATTTATTGTATTTTTAATTTCATTCATTGCCTTCTTCATTTCCAATATGAAATTTTTTTTAATCTCTTTGTTAAGGATCTCACTGCTGTCCTCCACTCTTTTCTCAAGTCCAGTGAGTATCTTTGTGATCACTGCTTTAATTTTGCCATCAAGCATATTACGTATTTCTGTTTTGCTCAGATCTCCTGCTGTGATTTTGGCCTGTTCTTTCATCTGGGACATATTCCTCTGTCTCCTCATTTCATATATCTGTCTATGTCTGTTTCTGTTTGTTAGGAAAATCAGCTATGTCTTATGCTCTTGAAAGTAGTGGGTCTATGAAGAAGATGTGGTGCCCTGCTGTGCAGTTTCCCCAGAATCTGACACTTCAGGGGAGTGTCCTGTGTGTTGCTTGCATCCTGCTGTTGTGTCTGATTTACTTTTCCTTTCAGTCCAGTCTTCTGCCCTCTCTGCCTGTTGTGGGCTGTGCTTGTTCTCTGTGGTGTTTGTGGGACCCAGGCAGGCCAGGTCTCAGGAGACCTGTCTGCAGGGGAACTTGGGGTGGGGCGGTTATGTTAGCAAAATTTATGCTGAGCCATTATTCCTGGGCCAGATCTCCCTCAAAACTCCCTGGCTGGGTAGAGCTCAAGGTGGTACTGGCACAGCACATGGTGTGACTGGTTGTGCCTAGTGGTTGTGCATGTGGTGGCTGGGCATGGTGCACACATGTGACATTAAATTTTCTCTGAGCCCAGGGCTGAGGCCAGCAGGCTTGGAATGGGTGAGTCCTCAAGCGAACTTGTGAATAAAGATCTCTGCTAGCAGGGTTGGTAGCAAGTAGCCTGTACAGTGTTCTTCCCACAGGTGGCCTTATGTTTATGCTGGAGTGCAGGGGAGCAAATGGCACCTGCCAGCTCCTTTGTTCCCAGAGAAGTCCCTCAACAGGCTCAGAAATTTTATAAATACATCTCCCTCCCGTTTGTGCAGACTGCCATAGAAATATAGCCTCACCATGGGTTGCTGTCTCTTTAAGGGTGGGAACTCAGCTATCACTCACTTTTCAGCCTCTTCAGTGCTGAGTCAGCTGACTTAAAGCTTTAGGCTCCAAGTTCCTCTGCTTATACAGACACAGAATTCAGCCCCTCTGGATTTTAAAGCCAAACATTATGGAGATTTGTCTTTTCAGTGTGGTCTCCCTCGTGCAAGGGACTGTTTTTCTCCCCTCTTTGCACCCACAGCTCTTTTCCCTCCTTCGGGCAGCTCCCAACCGCATTTCTGCCCTTCCTAACCTCTCAGATGCAGCTTCTTCTCTACATTTAGTTGTGGAGTTTGTTCTGTCAGTCTTGGGATCACTCTCAGGTTTATTTACACGATGTGAGTGATATCCGGTTGTAAACATGGGACAGAAATAGCTTAAGGTCCTGCTACTCTGCCATCTTCCCAAGGTCAACACAGTACCTTCAGAAATATCTTTATTACCCTGGTCAGGAATCTAACCTGTCCTTTAGTCTGGAGGGAGACATTCACTTTGTTACGCTGGAATGCCTCTGGGTAGAAGAGACTCTAGCTTTATTACCCAGGACATAGGCAAATTTGTTTCCTGCCCTGGAGTAACTTTGCAGAGATTCCTGACCAAAGTTGTCAATGCCCTTTGTTCAGAAGTTATGCAGAAATGGCAGACTCAGGGAATTATCTGCTAAAATATACACGTATCAGTCAGAATTCTGTCAGAAAAATAGAAAGCACTCTAAGTATTTTGAGTAAGGAAGGATTTAGTATAAGAAATAAGAGGCTTATGCAATGATCAGAAGTGTGAGGATGGCAAATGTTAGATAGGCCCCAGATTCACTATCAGGATATCTAGAAGTGCAGGCAGAGCAGGTGAGCTGATGGCTGCAGATAATCTGTGCTGCCTAGAGTATAGAACTGTTTAATTCTCAGGAGGATGCCTGAAAGCTATTGGCAAACTCCCAAGTCTTCAGCCTGCTGCTGCCAATGCCCTTGTGTCTGTCCTCAGCAGCGCCAGAGAATAATGGCTTATCTTACTCTTTCACATCCCAGATCTCATTCAAGTGATTTTCATTGGCACAACCTTCCTGCACTCTGGGAATTGGGGTAGGGTAGCTCTTAGGCTCTTCCTCTGTATTGTAGGAGGGAGTCTAGATGAAGGAAGGTGATGTTGAATTGGCAGCAAATAATCCATCAAAGTCTTTATTAATGTAACTTCTAATTGTTTTTCTCTTACAAACAATACTTTAGTAAATAACTTTGTACATCTCCCTTTTGGCACATGTAAAAGGATCTCCATTGGATTGATTCCTAGAAATGGAATGGCTCACAGTGTGTGCCTATCTTACATTTTGATGGATGGTACCAAATTACTCTCCAAAAGCAATTGCTTTCCAGGGAGTAACCACAGGAGAATGGAGGATGGAAAAGCCTGTTTGCGGATGATTTAGGAACACACGCTAGTACCCAGGTCTTTCCTTCTTGGGCATTGATTCAGTGCCTTTGGGTGGAGACTGAGGCAATGAGAGGGAAGTATTGTGGCCCTTTGACACT
This sequence comes from Ailuropoda melanoleuca, assembly GCF_002007445.2. Taxonomy (NCBI): domain Eukaryota; kingdom Metazoa; phylum Chordata; class Mammalia; order Carnivora; family Ursidae; genus Ailuropoda; species Ailuropoda melanoleuca. Next base: position 37,954,749 of record NC_048228.1, on the reverse strand, counting down.
TATTAAAAACCTAATATCCATCATCAATCCCTAAACTATTGAGAAGGAAAAAGAAATAAATGATTGAGTGTCTTCTCTGATAAGCATTATGCCAGCAGCTTTCACATGGCTTTTCAATTTAATTGTCATTGTAATTCTGTGAACAAGTGTATTATTCTCATCATCCTCCCTGATGAGCTATTGAGGCTTAGCAGCCAAATAACTTGTTGAAAATCACACATTTAAAAATGGTAGGGATGAGATTCAAAAACAGCTGTGAAAGATTACAAATCCTATGTGTTTTTTTGTTTTGGTTTGTTTTGGTTTGTTTCTGTATGCCACAGACATCTTCCTTCCTGCTAAACATCCTTGAGCCTTACATTATGTTTTCACTGCTATTTTACTCTCTTCAAGGCTGCCCGTGTGTATTGGAAGGAACTCAGACTCTGGGTTCAGTGCAAATACTTGAATTTAAATTAAACTTTGAGTCCCATTTCCACCATTTACTATCTGTTAGATTTTTGAGCAATTCAGTTGAGCTTTCTGAATTTTAGTTACAACATCTGTAGAACGGATCTAATCATACAAAGCTGGCACGGTGGTTGTGAGAATTAGAGATAGCACATGTGGGATCTTTAGGAGCGTTAATTGTGTGTGCCCATGATCCTGGGGTGGGAGGCTGAAGAGTAAAGAGTTCAGGACCAGCACATGTCGGATGATACTGTGTATCTAGATGCAAAAGTGTGCATGCTGCTGTAAACCATGTGTACTGTGGTGCAAGTATGGACTACTAAAGTTGATAATCCTAACTCTTCAAAGCTGTGCATTAAATCCAATCTATCTATCTCTTTGCAAACCAATACAAGCTGAGAAGAAAAATGGAAAAATGTTTGGAAATTAAAAAAACATAGACTAGAATAGAATGTGCATACAAGGCTACAATTTCTATCTAAAATATAATTAATTTACTTCTTTTTTTTCCTTTTATAATAAGGAAAATTGGTTGGTAACACTTTATTATGTCTTTTTGTCTTTCCTTAATACAGATGAGACAGGAGATCAGGGACACCTTGAAAATCTTGGTGATATGCTAGTGGCATTGGTATTAGCATAAAATAAAACAGTCCTTTGACTGTTTGCTGAAAATATCAAGTGCACTTTTAGAATTTCCTAAACTTGTTAGTACCTGTGTGTTTAAACTGGCGAAAAATTTTGATGCAAGTTTTGTGGGTTTCTTTCTTTTCTTTTCTTTTTTTTTCCCAAAATACTGAGATTAAAAAATATATATATTTAACTTGATTTATCTTAGCAGTGTATTTCTAGTTTCATAGCACTTAAACTTAACTGAATGCAGCTATAATTAACATATTATGCTATATTTAATGGTTAAATTACATTGATACATTTTTATTTTGATAATTTTCTGGATCCTAAGGAGTCTTATAAAAGGGTACTGTATTTTTTATGTTATAATATGTAGATAATTTGCCAGAATTTCTTCTTGCTTAGAAATTTGTTTCTGAAACAAAGTATAATTTCTGGATGAATATATAATTCTTCAAAAATTTTTAAATATAGAAGAAATAAATGTGTATTCTTTGAGTCTATTATCAGTAAGTTATGCCTTTATCTCTGCTCTGCCAGAAGTAATATTTTACCAGTTATTATACTTGCATTGACTAGTTTGTATCTCACTTTTTCACTGAACAAACTATTTTTCTAATATGTCTATAAATAACTTTTTATTACTTTTATTCTTAAACTATACATCACTTCATAGAAAATCAATGGCATGGATATGCAGCAAAAGTGGATAAAAAAAACTAATTTAATGGTTCATTTCCTGAAATTATTATGTCTCTCAGAGGTAATAATGTTCAGTGGTGTATGTAGTGTCCTGCTCTAAAATAACATTGGGGCATCTCAAGCAACGAGGGTTAATGTGACACTCAGAGAGATAAATCGGGTCACAATGTATAAATGTTAGCACTAGCATTCATATTCAGGCTGAATTTTTGCATTTATACACAGGAAATAGTTATCTTTCAGATAAATACTGTTATAGATAAAATTTGGCCTGAAGATAGTTTCATGACTTTTCTGTTTATATGTGGTTGGTGAAATGAACGATTCCAGTAAATCATAATAATCAATGTTAATGGAAGGGTACAGAGTAGAATTAATTCCAATCGTGTAGGGAGGGAAGATGTTAAATATAATTTTAGTTATGCATTTAGTTGTGGGTGCCTCTGATGTTCTGAAAGATACTGCTCTTTAGCCAAAAGGTTAGAATATTTTACACTAGTTAAATTGACTTGGTATCTAAAATTCAATGTGAAAATAGTTGGCTGTTGTGGACATTCATGTGTATTTGGGTATGTACCTAATAGTTAATAGACTAAATCTTAGTGATAAGATTTGGTCACTCTTGAACATGATAAATATCACAAACTCTAAGGAAAGAGGATGCATTAATTTGTTAGGGGTGCTGTGACAAAAGTTCCACAAAGTAGGTTGCTCAAGGTTTTTTACCTCACAGTTCTGGACGCTAAACGTCTGAGGTTAAGGTGTCAACAGGGTTGATTCTTTCTGAGGGCTGTAAGAAGAGACGGTCCATGCTTCTCCCCTAGCTGCTGGCGGTTTGCAGGCAATCTTTGGCCTTCCTTGGCTTGTAGAAGCTTCAGCCTGATCTCTGTCTTCATCTTCACATGGCATTCTCCTTGTGTGCTGTTTGTGTCCAAATTTTCCCTGTTTATAAAAATAACAGTTATATTGGAGTAGGGACCCACCCCACTCCATTAAGACTTCATCTTAACATCTGCAAAAACCCAATTCCTGAATAAGGTCATATCTGAGGTTCTGTGGATTAATACTTCAGTATAAATTTTGAGGAGGAATAATTCAACATAATTAAGATTATATTAAGTACCAGTAATTACTCCCTTCTTACAGATGGATCTTGAAATTCAACTTGTTCTCTTCCTCCTTCTGAACTAAATGTCAGTTCAAAACATGACAGAATTTGAAGGAAAGATTGCACTTAAAACCTTCAAATTTCCAGGCAGAAAATAACACTTCAGCACTCTGAAGTCAAGGGTGGAGTCCATATCCAGTGCTCACTCCAAAGCTATTTTTAGTAATGTTGACTTCCCACTTTTCTTAAGAATTTTTAAAGCTATTAAACATGTTTTTTCGCAATACTTTCTTCAGATTGATGTTATTTAGGGATCTCGGTAAACAAAAATAAGTAAGGATAGGATTAGATAAAAGCAAAGAAAGGCCCTACACCAGTGGAATTTCTTGCCAGTCCAAGTGGCCATTTATTTAATGTTTAATCTAGACTTGAAATTTTAATTGATAAATTCATTGAAAAGCTCTGATAATCTTCTGCTTTAGTATTCATATCTCATTATATGCAATTTGCTGTTAAATTGTCAATGATTCTTTCTTTAGTGATCTATTAGTTCCCCTGCATACCTGAAGATTTTCAATATGATTGAAGTAACCCTAAAATATCTTATTTTCAATTATTCAGTAAAGGCTACTTTCCCTTTCTCCCTTCAAACGTCTGAAGTGGAAAAGGCCTAATTTCTCCTTTTCCTTGTTGATATTCAAGTTCAGAATGATGAATATGACTGGATTCAACCTGATTGGATGTCCAGACAGAATTACTAAGATACCACATGTACATCTGTCTTTTAATTGTAAATATATTATTCACTTTATCCCTAAATTTAAAGTCATGAACTCTTGACCAAATCTGAAAGTTTGCATTTTTTTGACAAAGAATGTTCCAGCATAACTTCACTTTTTGTTACTTATTTATTCTATTTTTATGATTCATAATAGTATCATATTTCTTACAACTGAAATTTAAAATGTTGCTGTACTTGTCATGACTTTTCCTTTTGACCATAATCCCAATTAACTAATACATATGACATGGAAAAATACAAAGAATCTCTCTTTGTGTTCCCCTGCAAGAAGGAAAGACAGTGTACTTCTTTTGTACTTCTCAAGTGTCAGATACATTTAATGTCAAAGAATAAAGCAAGTGTTTAGGTGTTTTATATTCATTTCATAAAGTAAGAATATGAAGATCGAAGTTAAGCTTTACTGTAGATTCTATAATTGTACCATTAAGGACATGGATAAAGTATTTTGTAAAAGAAAGTGTCTTAGAGTTTTATTTTTCTTCATTTGAAAAGAGCAAATAAATCCGATTGAGACATAGTTTGATAAAATAAAACTGAGATTTGTTTATACAGTTATGCTCTAAATTTCTCTCCTGGGTGTTATGTGTTTTAAATATTGAGGCCATGATTACTTACTGAACTGTTCCAGGTAAAAGCTTTTAGTTTTTATCACTCATTTTTCTGTGAAATACCAGTGTTTTGTAAATACAAGGGGTCTAAAAGTACAAGATCTTCCTTAGGTGTGTGGAAGTACATATAGATCATTAAATGAGATATTTATTAAAGGTACATAGTACAGGGTCTGGCACATAGTAGGAATTAAAGAATGGTAGTTGTTACTATATTATTTTATTTACAAAATATTATACACACAGTGAAAATTTGATTTTTTTTTAACTTCAGGAAAGTTCTTTGCATTTTAGTTAGTAATACCAGCATAACATTTTCCAAAAGTATATGGTACCTCAAAAATAAATTATATATTTGTTTGTTATTTCCAGTGACCCTTGAACAATGTGGGGGTTAAGGAAACCAACTCACACACCCTGCATAGTCACCAATCTGAGTTTAACTTGACTCCTCAAAAACTTAACTACTAATAGCCTGCTGTTGGATGGAAGCCTTACCAAATAATAAAAATAGCAATTAACATATATTTTGTATATTAAATGTGTTATGTACTGTATTCTTCCAATAAAATGAGCTAGAGGAAAGAAAATATTAAGAAAATTGTAAGGGAGAAAAATGCATTTGCAGTACTGCACCTGGCGTTGTGGACTCCTGAGTTCAGTTCCGTGTTGTTCAGCAGTCAGCTGTATTTACAAATATATAGGTATAGTGTACATATATAGAGAGACTGTATGTAAATATATATGAAACTGAAATTGATTTTGAAAAGTTTTTGGGACATTTTTCCTATAAATGAAGACTACTTGAAATATGGCAAGTGTGTCTGACTGAGGAACTAAATTTTTAATTTTATTTAATTTTATTAATTTAAACTTAAGTAGCCACCTATGTTTAGTGACAATGTTATAAGATGGCACAGATTTAAAGTTTTCATCTTTTTTTCTATATATTTCTACCAACATTCTAATCATGGACTATATGTACTTAGACTATATTATCTATGTCATGTACTTATTCACAAAAACATACTTTTAAGAATGTTTACTGTACTAGAAAAAAAAATTGTCTTACCATGACTGTTGAACTTAAAATTCGGGATCAGTTATATCTTAACACATTAGATTACAACTTGAGTCAAATTGTAATTATTTTATATTATATGTCAATTTTATGAGACAAAGTAATATTTTACATACATACGTAATACATTTATATGTGTATAGATATAATGGTGTCACTATAGAGATGGATATTTATTCAGAAAACCATATTCGTTGTGATAATTTTTATGCATTTAATAGTGAATAGGACAATTACTTCAAACTAGACTCAGGCACTCAACAAATACTTGATAAATAAATAAATAGCACCAGAGAAAACTTTGAAAATGTTTTATTGGTTGTATTAGCTTTTTCTCTAAGACCATAGAGAACATGTAGTGAAACTTCATTTCAATCCAGGCAGGTGCTATTATACATGGTGGTACATTACACAAATACTGAAGTCCTTAAACTCCTTATGACCCTTTGCTCACAGGTGTGGTAAAAATTTTTTTTTTTTTTTTTTTTTTTTTTTAAGTAGTCTCCACATCCAGTGTGGAGCCCAACACAGGGCTTGAGCTCATGACCTTGAGATCAATACCTGAGCTGAGATCTAGAGATGGTCGCTTAACTGACTGAGCCATCCAGGACCCTCAAGACTTTTTGAATTTATTGGCAGAAAGACACATCTTTATTCTGGAAAAGAGAAAGCTTTTATTTTATGTGGACCTTCAAAAAGCTTCATTATTTACTATTGCTAATATGAAGAATCACATTTACATGGCTACATTTTATTTCCAAACATTTTGATCAAGGATCCTAGTTTCTGTGGGTAAGGAGTTTGGGCAGGGATTAGCTGGGCGCTCTGCGCAGGGACTCACAAGGAGACAGTCACGGTGCTGCCAGCTCGGGTGTCATCTGAGGCTGCTCTTCAGAGCTCAGGTGGTCGTTAGCAGAACTGATTTCCCAGGATCTGAAAATTTTTTAGTGACTTCGACTCCAAAGGCTGCAAGGGCCCATGTCTCTAATGGTTTTAAAGGCTTCCTTTAAAGGCTCCTCTGATTGGGTCAGGCCCATCAGAGTAAGGCTTTTTTTTATAATCATGGGAGAGGCATCTCATTATCAAACTGAGCACATGATATTCCCTCATATTCACAGGTTCCACTCACACTTAATGTGAAGAGAACATACAGAGCATGTACACCAGCAGATGGACGCTTAGAGGCCACCTTGGAGTTCCGCCTAGTATGATAACAAATAAATATGTTATCAATAAAATATACATTAATAGTCAATAATAATAAAATGGGATACATATATAATTAAAAACTACACAAACATTATATTTCCTTTAAACTCCTGATATGCATAGTGTTACGATATAAAAAATTTTTTCTCACTATATATCCTTTCCAATTTCCTTTTCTCTTTATTTTATTTTAACTGATCCCTGATTTTTCTACTTCTGTGGAAGCGTTTTTAATACAGGCCTTCTCTACTGTCTATTCTTTAGAAACATCTATTTTATTATAAAATAGTTTATCTATTCACTCAATTTTAAAAGTAATATTCACACTTATAAATCTTCCAAGTAACAACAACAACAAAAAAAACATAACTATAGTGTGTGAAATAATTCTCACATGCCTATGAAGCAGATAAGAAAATCTGTCCAGGATCCCACATCACATTTAGTTTTGCTATTCTTGGTCTTCTTCATTCTGTGCCAATTTCTCAGTCTTTCCTTGCCTTCATACTCTTATGGAGGACTGGCCAGGTATTTTGTAGATCATCCCTTAATTTGAAATTGCCTGATATGTTTCTTCTCATTAAATTGAAGTTATTAATTTTTGGCAAAAAGGCACAAAATTAATATAGTCTAATATAAACTATCGTATTGATACATCTATAACTGGTCATTTTAACCTTGATCATTTGGTTAAGATGTTGCCTATCAGGTTTCTCCATTATAAAGTCACTGCTGTGCTCTTTTTAAGTATTATATATCCTAGGGGAGATATTTTAAGCTATGTACCTACACATTTCTCTTCAAATTTCCCTATACTGTTTTAGCATCCATGGGTGGATCTTGTCTCCCACAATTATTTTTATAGTGTTTTGTTGGTGATTTTCTATTTTCCTCTTTGGAAATTGGGGAAATTGGAATTTAAGGGAGCCCTGTCCCTTTCCCTCTGTTTATATATTTACTCAATTATTTCTGTTAGTATGGCTTCGTGATATTTATTGCATTTTGTAGATATAACCCAATACGTTTGTTGTTTATTTTGTTGCTCAATTTATTTCAGCTTTGGCCGCTGGGAGTTTTTTTAGGTTATATTTTGTGAACTTTTGACACGCCACCAGCCATTTTTGAGCATTCCTTTATTTTCTGGCACCATAAAAATTTTCAGGCTCATCCTGTATTTCCCCTGTCCTGGTCTGGAATCAACCACTTTTCCAAAGATCCGGTCTCTTTAGTATGAAAATGGTTTCAGAAACCAGGATCTGAGCACTAGATGTGTTTGTTGTTTTTTATCATTATTTGTAGGTGTTATTGGACAGAGCTGGACTACCTAAGTGTGGTAATAACTCACTTAAGCTCCTCATTTAGAGAGAGAGAACAGTTTAGTCCCTAGCTCCCCCTAGTGGGGGCTATGAGATCAGCACCATTTATATCACCTGACAGCTTGTTAGAAACCCGGAAGGCCCATGACACTTTCCTATGCATCAGAATCTCCATTTAACAAGGTTAAGAACCATGAGAGACTATGGACTCTGAGAAGCAAACTGAGGGCTTCAGAGGGAGGGGGGTGGAGGAATGGGATAGACTGGTGATGGGTAGTAAGGAGGGCACGTATTGCATGGTGCACTGGGTGTTATACGCAACATTAAAATAAAATAAAATAAATTTTAAAAAAAAGAATGAAATATAGAGTTACAAAAAAAAAAAAGGAAGCACTAATCTAGACAGCATTATTTCTCTTATTCTCCTCAGTTAAAAATCATTTGAAATACTTGTTAAAAATTCAGTTTACCATGTCCCTACCCAGACGACTCTGCCTCAGTAGGTTTTGATAGTCATGTTTTTAACTAATACTTAAGGTGTTTCTTGCTGGAAAGTAAGTTTAGAAAGCACTGATCCATAGGTTTATCTGTTAGATGCAGTAATAGGGGTGTCCTTAATATTTGAAATGGTGTTAACCTTGACATAAATCAGGTTATGTATTTCTCTATTGACTTTTAATTCCTTACATTTAGAAAGTGCTTCATATATTTCAAAGTGTTTGTTGCATCAGTTATGTTTGAAAAATTGTCTTTCACAAATAACCATCATCACTCTAAGCCTTTCTTCTTATTACCCCCAGAGTTATCTTCCTAGAAGAAAGATGAAACCACTAACTCCTCTTTCCTAAAACTTAAAAAGTGTTTCATTAGCTCTAAAACCAAACAAATTTTGTCTGGACATATATGGCCTGCCATGATTTCATTCCACTCATAGCTTTCTAACCTTATCTCTCTATACACATACCCTCACCCCATGATTTTGTTCATTTTGTTCTCTCTAATATGGAATTCTTCCCCCACTTTACCCCTTTTGTTTTGATAATACCCAATATCTGCCTCAAATGCTACTGCTTCCAAGACAGAATCCTGGGTTCCTGTAGTTATTATAGTAACTGCATCTTGCATGCAGTACTCCACTTGGCCATAAAGAGGTGTAATCAATTTTTCTTATTCTGCCATATATTTATACATGGATATGTGTTCCAATTACCTCCCTTGCTAGTTTAATGAGAATATTGAGGACAGAAATCAGGCTGTGATGGGACCATGAATCTTCTCTAGGCATTAATAAGGGTTAAATTGTTTCATTTTTCTCTTTACTGTAACTGATACTGATTGGTTTATATATTTCCTTTATAAGTGAATTAAGATGATTTTGACATGTTGTTAAGAAGAATTATATGTCAATCATATTCAAATTTTAATGTGAAATTTTCCAATCTGTCATATGATGACTATACCAGTGCTTCTTTTTAAAAAAAAAAAAAAAAAAAAAGGTGGGGGGGACATGCCAAAAAAGAGCAGTTCCGTATATTTTTCCTTCTGACAGAAAAAGGAGAACATGTTCTGGAAAAAAATAAAATACTCTATTTAAAGACAAACCTCAAATTGCAATGGGAACACTTGACACAACTATCTTATAACTATTGCACATTTTATCAGTATCTGGTATTTGATGCCTTACAACATTCATGTATCACTCAATTAGGATATCTTGTAGATATCAGCTATATCTATCTGTATACACACACCGAGAGGGATACACACCTAGGTAGCTAGTTATCTGGCTATCTTAGGGATACTTTGTATAGATGAACACTCAAAAAATATTTACAAATAAAAGCAGGTGAGACTACTGAATCTAGGTAAATGCAGTCCAGTAGGACTTGCGCTTTAGTAACCACTGGGCATAGAGTCATTGGTCTTAAAATATTCAATTTATGTTTTAAATTATTTTATTCCTCATTTGAATAACATAGGATTCATATTGACTAGTGTGGTTTTGGTTGGAAGAGGTATTCTTTACAGAAGAAAAGGTCATATTTACTCAGAATTATCAATTTAAATATATGATTTCAAGAAACACTAATCACAAAAGATTGCAAGGAACCTGCCATTCGGTCAGAATAAAAAATTCTGCTGCTTTTCTGATGTCATGCCTAATCTTTTCATCTTAAACATTTGGGAAGAATGTTTCCAAACAACTATAAAGAACTACTTTATAGCCTGTGCTTACACATATCATATATCTATAGATAAATTAATAAATGTAATATGATGTAAAGAATTTAAGTGTTTTTGTTCTTAGGACTGGCATGTTGATAGTGGGGCTATTGCTGTACTTCAGCTGCTAGAACAGAGAAGTTTCATCCTACGTATTGTACCGAATAATTTGCTTCTAAAAGTGTAAGAATACCTAGAAGTCAAGCCAATAATTACTCTAAACAATACAACAATAAACTTTGTCTATCAAAATTACTGTGAGGGCACCTGGGTAGCTCAGTCAGTTAAGTGTCCGACTCTTGATTTTGGCTCAGGTCATATCAGGGTCCTGGGATCCAGCCCCTAGTGTCTCCACACTCGGCAGGGAGTCTGCTTGAGGATTTCTCTCTCTCCCTCAGAGCCCCCCCCTTTCAAATAAATCTTTAAATAAATCCTTTTAAACATTTTTGTTGTTGATTAAAAAAAAGGGGTTGCCCCTTATGCAGGCAAATAATATCAAATTTATTAATACGAATTGGTAGCATATATAGTAGAGATGACAGATTGAATTGTATTTCTATGCAGCTATAACATAAAGAAAAAATTTATCTCAAAACAATGTCATCCATTAATATTTTTAATAAACAAAAGCAGTCAATAATGATAAAAATTTTTTTTAAATGAAGATACATCATCTTTCTCTAATGATTGGCCTATTTTAGTGACTAATGTTTTCTAGTTTCTTTCTTGTGACCTGAAGGAGCTGAGATGTAAATCAGNTGGGGTGTAAAATAGGGGATTTTTTTTTTTTTTTTTTTTTAGTACATGAACCAGTGGTTGAAGGCACAGTGCTTTATCCCTTTGATTCTTTAACATCCCTGTAAGATCAGTGGGATTTATTCAAAACTCAGTTGGTTGCAGAGAAAGAACAAAATGATCCCAGGAGTGGAAGATACTCATTCACCAATGCTTAGTCTGTCTGGTGTTTTAAAACCAAAGACAGACCTTTTCCAAAATATAAGTTCAGTACTTATATGATTGGCATATTTCATTTATGTGTATGTGCATGGGAATATTTTATAATCCCATTATATATATAGAGAGAGAATGTGTATATATTATATATATGTTGGATTAGATATATTCCTTCTTTACTTTCACTTTTTCAATTTTTATTTTATTTTATTTTAGATAACAGAGTTACGTAAAAGCCAATGGCAAATATTCTATTGCTAGCTCAATAAAAGTGCAATTTAAATTTACTAATGTCATTTATAAGTAAAATGCTTTAAATTTTAAACATTAAAACAGAAAATAAAACATTTTAGCCCACATGAAATTTTTGTTTATCTCCAGATAGGATTTTAGTTTATGGGAAAGTTTTTAGACAGAATATAGAAAAAAAGGGGGGAGGGGGTGCATACCAAATAGATCATTTCAAAAAAATGGTGGGAAACGTTTCCTAAAGTTCTTGTCAAAAATTAAATAGGGCAATATCCTTGGAGAATAAGATGGTCTATCATTTGAAAGACAAGAAAATCACAGAAAGCAAACATCAATTTTTACTTTTCTTTTTTTTTAATATTTTTTTTTATTATATTAGTCACCATACAGTACATCCCCGGTTTCCGATGTAAAGTTCCACGATTCATTAGTTGAGTATAACACCCAGTGCACCATGCAATACGTGCCCTCCTTACTACCCATCACCAGCCTATCCCATTCCCCCACCCCCCTCCCCTCTGAAGCCTGCAGTTTGTTTCTCAGAGTCCATAGTCTCTTCATGAACAAAAAGAGAAGATGAGGTAGGGTCAATTTATTGTAGTTATCAGTGCAAAGAAACTTAGGCCGTGTAAGATAAACTTTTAAGATTTATAATACATGCAACTTCATTACAGGGAAATTCCACATAAAAACAAAGCTTATATAATTTTCTAGTGCTAACCTCTAGACACTTGATTTTCCTTGTTGAAAAAGGTCAGGAAACACTAGTCATAGAACCACTTATGCATTTTTCCTTCTAAATCCAGGAGAAAGTGGTAGAATATGTGGCTCCTTATTTAGTGTGACTTGAGAAACCTAAAGCCACAAAATGTCTGTGTTAAGCAGCCAGTATGCCTTAAATTTTTGTGTATGGAGTTACTCCTCCTGAACAAGAAGTAATCTGTTAAAATAAAAATGTTGTACCAGTCCTTTATCAGCTACCAACACATTAGCTGGATTAATTGCCTAGGAAGGGTCAGGGTGGTGAGGGCCAGGAGGACACAGCATCAGTGTGTTCTGACAGAAGAGTTACAAAAAGGAAATGGCCTCTGACTTATAGCATCCCAGTAATGAATTCTAGATATCCAGGGAGCAGTAATGCTCTAAAGCAAACCTGGAGAAGATCACAAAAAGGGACGTGACGGGAATGCACCAAAGGTTTTGAGGGCATTGAAAAAACTGTATTACATTTTACAGTTTAGTCTTGGACCTGACAAATGTAAAACACAGAAGTCTTTGATACAAGCCCCAGAAAAGGGAAAAAATTATGTATATGTTTATAATATGATATATATATGATATAATTTTATATGTGTGTGTGTGTGTGTGTGTGTGTGTGTGTGTGTGTGTATGGTATTCAGTAGCTCACAGAATTAAGTAAAGCCAAACAGTCCTCAAGAAGAACAGCAACATGGTAATCTCAAGGAACTGAGTTAGCAGGGCCAGCTATATAATTTGCAGGGCCCAGTGAAAAAGGAAGATGCAAGGTTCCTTGTTCAAAAATTATTGAGAATTTCAAGGTGGTGACAGCAGACCATCAAACCAAGTGTAGGACCCTTCTAAGAGCAAGATGCTGTGACTGGACAGGATGCAAGACCATGAGTCTGACCCTAGGTTACAAGAATGAATGGATTAGCTCTTCAAGTCTCTACTGTTAAAGCAAGTCAGTTATAATGGTTTTCTGTCCCTGTGCTATGTTGCTCAAGATTCCTATTTCTAGGAACTAGAGTTTGTAGGCCAAGCCCAAGTCACATCACCACATGGAACAAGGGAGTGGGGGACCTTGTTAAGCAGTCCTATCAAAACTGCATGTAATCAGGGAGGAGAGGAAAGTGAAGGCATTATTATCAAAAAAAAGGGGGAGAATTTCTTCATGTTCAGGAAAAAACAACAGATGTTCACATAAGAAGAGAGAGGAAAAAAGGAATCAATTCTGAGTCTACTATGGCCAGCCTGTAAGAAGTTGTCTCTGAGAACATGAATAGTTTATTTATAACAGTTCTCCAGTAACACCTCGCATGGGTCATACACAGTCTGCTTTAAATATCCCAAAATTGTTAGCTTCACTGATTCTAAGAGTCTTTTTTTAAACAAAATTACTTAAGGTTAAATTTTCCAGTACAAATTATTGTAATTTCCTACTTTTCTGTGAAACTAATGAAGAATAGATTGAAAAAAATATTTTAGATGAAAAAAGAAATTTTAAAAAATCATAAAAATTACTCTGAGGTAAGATTAGCTTATATTTTCCAATCAGTATGTATTTATGTCTTTGAGAGTCTGGCTTAGTGAGTTCATTAAATTTTTGCCAAGAAGCTGTCTCTAGAGGGAATGGAGGGTTAGGATATGGACTCTGGAAACAGAATCTGGATTTAAAGACCAGTTTTATGTTTTTTGTTTTTTTGGGGTTTTTTGCATTCTGTCCAGTATCTGTGCCTGAGATTCCTTCTCTGTAAATTATTAATATAATACTTGACTATTAAAATATCTTTTTTTAAAGATTTTATTTGTTTATTTGAGAAAGAGATAGAATGAGAGAGAGGGTGCACAAGAGGGGGTAGGGTCAGAGGGAGAAGCAGACCCCCACTGAGCAGGCAGGCCATGCAGGACTTGATCCTGGGACTCTGGGATCATGACCCGAGCCGAAGGCAGTCACTCAACAAACTGAGCCACCCAGGTGCCCAGACTATTAACATATCTTAAAAGGTGACATAATTTAGAGTATAATTAGGACTGATAAATTAAAGAAAACAAATTTTATTCTTTTTAAGCATCAAAAAGTAAAACAACCCAACATTGTCATTTTGGGAAGATGTGTTCTACAATGGAAACTCATTTCTTTCTGAGGAATTTGTTTTCCCATTATTCTTTCTAAATGGATAGTTTTCTCTGGAGAGGAAAGAATAAAATGGAGGTGTTCTTTTATCAGTGGTTCTTCAGTTGCATAAAGAAAAGGGCCGGTATTTTCTTTTTCATCATCATCTCTGTTTCAAAAGCAATTGGACATTGATACCAATCTGTGTTTCTGCTGCTTGTGTAAAAGAGAAACCATCCTATGCCACCAGCAACCACTGTTATCTGGTTTTAAATGTCAAGTACACTTCAGCATAGAGAGAATGAATCTGAGATAACATTCAAAGAGGAATATACTGGAGCCAAAGATAGGGTCCAACAATCTAAGTGTCTGTGTCTTCAAGACAGGGGTTAGGAAAAGATTCATCAACAGAAACCTAAAACATTTTGCAGCTTCTAACTTATCTAACCTTGTGATTTATAGCCACATATCATGTTTGTATGTATGATTGTAGTATTTGTCTGTGCTGATGCTGTTCCGATGAATAATGGAAAGGTAATTCAGCTACTTTAAACTGAATCATTTAAATCACTTCAGCTATGGCATTCCCACTTCATGTCATTCCTTTCAAGGTCTGGGCTCATATTCTTTTACTAGCCTCAAGGATTTCTTGTTTGTTCCTTGCAACAGATATTTATACTTTGACAGTTCTGTGATGTATAATTATGTATAACCATGTTCTATGCTTTCCTTTTATACCAATAATCTGGCCTGTTGTTGATATGAAGCCCAGTGGTTACTCTGATTCAGAGGGAAAAAAAGTAGACATCCTTTATCTTTCTTGCCTGTCCCTGGTTAAGTTTATTGTTGCTTACCAAAAACTACATTTTTAGAATCAGCACCATTTGATGATGCTTTGTGTTGACTGTGTTTTTACTAATCATACTGTTTATTATTATATACCTAGCATTGAGATTTGAAATTAATTCAGCACTTTTTTGGTGGCAATTTTATAAGAAGCCATCCAAACATCCTCCTAGGAAATTACTGTGGTATTTTACATACCTAGTTTCTTAGGACATTAACTACTATTATGAGTGCTTAACAAGTATGTATTGAAAGAATGAATGAATGGATATTCGACTAAGCTTAGAAAATACAGGTTTAAGCAAAGTTAGAGAATTATTTACCAAGATTTTTCAGTTATTATCATGTTAATACTACACCAGGAATTCCTAAATATTTAAATATGTTGGATCATAATATTTTTTTTTTTAAAAAAGTTTTGTAAATTTTTATTCTCCAAGTCCACACCTGAGTGTTATAGTAGATAGGAGCAATCTATTATAGTGTTGGGATTGCAGGGCAAGCTATGTTCTAAAAACTATCCACATGTTAACCTGAAAATAAAAGACCCAAGCAAGTGTTTATTTAGGGACTGCATTTATTTGGGATCAAAGAATTGTAATTTGGGGAAGCACAGATGCAAGCTGAAACTCACATAATGTCCTGCTTGTAGGGTGAAAGCAAGGGCTTTTATGAGGAAAAAGAAAAGGGGATAATTACATGATTTGAAGAAAAGAAACAAAGTTTTCTGTGGGCATTAACAAACTAAGCTACTCTGAGTTATACATTGATTGACTACCGATTCCATCTTCTTGTGATCACGGTATTCATTATCCCCCAACTTCTCAAGCAATTGCTTAAAACAACTGCCATTTTACCCAGTGTGAAGGTTTTGGACCACTTCGAACAAAGACGGGGAAGGCCGTTTCGCTGCAGTGGCTGCTTCAGCTCTGTTTGCAAATGGACCCAGTCAGGTCAATTTTTCACACCCTGCAGCTGCTCTTTGTACTAGCCATCAACACCCTGGACTACTGGGGCGCCTGGATGGCTCAGTCGTTAAGCATCTGCCTTCGGCTCAGGGCGTGATCCCAGAGTTCTGGGATCGAGCCCCACATCAGGCTCCTCCACCAGGGGCCTGCTTCTTCCTCTCCCACCCCCCCTGCTTGTGTTCCCTCTCTCGCTGGCTGTCTCTGTCAAATAAATAAATAAAATCTTAAAAAAACAAAAACAAAACACCCTGGACTACAGACTTGTAATCTAAACTGAAAGGTATCTATCTGTACATTTGATTAACTGAATTATAGCTCACAGTGTATTACTAATATCATAACTGACTATTAAAATATCTTAAACACTGATATAATTAAAGATTTAACTAGGACTGATTTTCAAAAAAATATTAATTTAAAGAAAATAAACCTATTCATTGGTTTTTTTTCAGGTGCTTTCTAATTTTTCTTAATCTTATTTCAGGCAGAAAGTCATTACTCGTTCCAGTATACTCATGATTCCAAAAGCCACTTAATATCTAGAATTACAGTTTTGAGACAGCTTATTGGCTGGAGCGAAATTATACATTTTTTCATTTAGTAGGAAAGATCTTGAAGATAAGTGGGAAGCTACACTGTTTTCTATATTATTAAAAATGAGATTATCTTCACTCTGCCCCACTACAACTTTATTTGACATGAAAAAGTTCACACCAAGAACTCAGAAGGAGCTAGATTTAAACCCAGAAGTCATGACAATTCTCACCTACACTTTCTCCTTGTGCAGCTACTTGAGGTCTATACTCATATTCCATCCTAGTTTTATTATTAGTAGTATTTCCATCACTGTTATTGTTTTCATTATACTTGATGTTAATCTTTTCTGTCTCTAGCTAACCCTAATCCACTGGTCCAGGATATTTTTACAACCTTGAGCAGTTTTGTCTTTGGAAGTTTCCAAAGATAAATCTGAAAAGTGCTTCATGGGAAATTATGATATGTAAACCTGTTGCTTAGGATTAAAAAGGTAATATTCTTATCACATGCGTTTAGTTTATGTAAGATTACCATATATTAAGTAATTCATTCAACAAATACTTATTAATTCAACAAATATCTATTGAGAGACAGCTGGAGGCAAGGCATTTGGAAATACAGTGATCACTAAAAGAAGTTCTCCACCTTCTTTGGTGTTACTGGCCAAGAAAAAGGCAGCTTAGAGCCTGAGTTAGTAGGGAGGGTTGAAGAGGACATCCGAGGAGAGGGATGGGTGTAATCCACCCTTAAAGGAGAAATATAAATTAGCCATGCTATATCAAAAGTCACATATCCTGGGAAAAATTATGGCCAGTGAGCATAAGAAGATATGTTTCGTCTATTGTGCTATTGTGCTACGTGTTTTGTCTTGCAAAGGCTGAATGCGTGACACAGCAAGATGACATTGTGACACAGGGGGCTGGAGATTGAGCCCTGGAATTAATGTATTTAAAAGTAGCCCACATCATTTCTGTGTATGTGTGAGTGGGTCTGCCAAGATATTTGGGAATACTTGATTTTGTATCATATAGAAAATCTTATTTTTCTAGTTGAAATTGAGTATAGATCAATACAATGCCTTTTGTTACCTCAAGAACAGAATATGGAGAATTTGGTTGATGTAGGTTTTATTAATCTTTCTCAAATTGATAAAGTTCTATGGCTCTAAAATTTACTCAAAGTCATTATCTCTGACTCTTTTAGCTTTGAAAGTATTGAAAGTTTTACAGTTTCTTAGCTAGTATGTATTATGTCAATAATTTTAGGTATTGCCTTTATGCCAAGCTACAGAGCAAGAATTGATTTTCTGTTTGGGAACACAACTTCCTAGATTATATTTTCATGACTGTCACTAATCACACTGAGATTGTCAGATCTTGAATTTTTTTTTAAAGGTACAGGGTATTGAACAATCTTTGAAAACTAGATAGTTGCCTGTAAGTTGTTATAACTTTTAACATATCATTAGAGATATATATTGAATTAAAATTTTACTTAAAGACAACTTTATAGCCTGTGTTAATGCATTGTGATCAATCCCAGATGCTTATACTTGTAAAATACTGCAATTTATAAAGGTTACTTAGATATCTAGAGACAAATTAGAGACATTCTATAGTTTTGTGTTTAAGAAGTTCTGAGATAACATAAGTTTTCAAAAGCAAATATATAGTAATGTATTTCATAAATTTTCTTTTAAATTATAGTTAAAAAAGAATTATGTGCTGTCCTGAAATGGTCGTAAATGGAGAATTTTAAACATACAAGCTCTTAAAACAATAACAATAGATTCTAACTATTTTCTGTGATAATGAAATAGGATGGGTTTTATGGTGGTAGTTTGGTAAGACAGCTGTCTTTTCCTATATCTCTTTTTATCAGAGAGGAAAAATTTTCTTGAGGAACCCCACCAGTCTTTCTGTCATTTCATGGAGCCATAATAGAGCCAGAATTTAAACAAATTGGGAAGTTTTTCTTTTTCTTTTTTTCTTCCTGTTTCTATTTTAAAGAAGAAGGAAGGAGGTGTGAATGAATAGTGGGCAGACCAACAACGTCTGCCATATGTATATATGAATATATAAAATAAATTATATATATACATTTTTTTTTCCTTTTAGAAACTGCATCAATTGATTCTAGATTTTCCATTTTGGTTCTTTTTTTATAGTTTTCATTTCTCTGATGAGATCAACCATGTATTTATTTATTATGTCAACTTTTTCTTTTAAGGCTTTGAACATAGTTATGGTCATAGCTGCTTAAAATCCTTGTCTGATAATTCCAACATATGGGTCATCTCATAATGTCTATGAATTGTTTTTGTCTCCCTTTTTTCTTCTTTGCATGTCTATTTATTTGAATATTTGCCAGACATTGTGGATTACTTATTTCTGAGGGTCTGTATTTTATTGTCTTCCTTTAAAGAAAGGAGTGTTGTAGCTGAGTAGATCAGATTGATATTTGGATGCTTTTTTTATTTTTTTAAGTTTGGAACCCTCTTGTCTCCCCATACTGTTAGACTTCTTCGTTACTGGCAGATACTCCCCTAAATCTGCATAGGCACCAAAAGTGCAGCTTCTGTTTTTTGCAGACTGCATCCAAGTTCAACATCCTGAAACCACTATAGTGGTAACTCATGCTGTTTTAATTTTGACCTTTTGGGATCTGGAAATTTTTCTGTCTTTCCCTCCTGCACTGTAATATGTTTAAAAATAAATGTGCTTTTCATTCATCTACTATCACTTCATATTTGGAACGGGAGGTAGAGTGCAGTTCAGCTCAATCCAGTGTGTTTTCAGAGGTCTCTTCAAATTAATGTTTAACTGCATTGTGTTAAGTGCTACAAAAGAAGTCTTAGCACAGAAATGAGAAACCTGTGTATGTTAATATAGATGCAGAGGTGGTTTTCTTAAGAGTCATTGTATGTTAAGGGGAGATCTGAAGGTGCAAAGGGTAAGGCACACTTTTTCATGCAGATAGCAAAACATAGGCAAAGTTCCTGACTCAGGATGAAGTCTGGCACATTTCAGGGCCTGAATGAAGGCTAGTGTAACTGGAGCTTAAAAAATGAGACAGTTGTTATAAAATAAGGTATGGTGAGGCAGACAGTTGCTATATTATGGAAGACCTTGTTGGTTATGTTAAGATATTTCTATTTTAGCTTTCTCCATATCTTGCTTTTTTTCTACCCATCACTTCAGGTAGTAGTGAAGTCCTTCTCAAATGTAAATTTATATCTAAGTGTAAAGTGTTAAAAATTTATTATAACCACTATACTACTACTGTGGAGAGATGAATGCTGGTTCCCATTCCTTCCAATAATACAGCTAAATATCCAACCATAAAACAATTTGACATACGAGTTTTTTCCCCCTAAAATGACACTTTGAGTTAAACAATGTATTTTGAAAGGAAATATGAGAAGAATGGCTTATTTATCAACAATAGCCTTTTTGTAGTTAGTTTCACAAACAGACAGTTTTTAGTTCTGGAATGCCAATCTTTTAATATAGATTTGTATCTTTGTGCCTGTCTTAGAATTATTCAAGCTAAAATTTAATTTATCATGAATAACCCAGCCCTTTTTGAAATGCAAATTAAATAAAAATCAGTTTCCAGAAGTTAAGTTTTTAGAAAGTATTATTTTCTGCAGATCTACTTAATGAAGCTTTGGAAGGCAGATGTATGCACATGCTTATTTATTATGGTGAGCAAATAGAGATTACTTTTATTTTCCATTCCTTAGAAATCTGCTTCAGAAATCATAGCCACATTATAAAGTGTAAATCGTTGAGATCCCTTATGGCCATAGACATTTGCTATAATGAAACGTGTCAGTGCACTAAATAAGGAATCGCTCCTATGACTGCTAAGAGCATCAATCCTTTGCAACTGACATGCTCTTGTATTTTGTTAGTCATTTGGACATTATATTGGGAAGTCTTCAAATGATGTGGGTGGAAAGAAAATTTCTCACTATCAAACTGATAGTGCTCCTTATAACTAAATGAGAAAAAAATTGTGAAAATTATCTTTTATTTTCTCTCCCTGGTACGGAAAACTCCTTTAATCACTCTAAAGTTTATGTCAAGATACATATTTTCTTATTAAACTTGTCTGTCATATTCAAAATAGAAGTGCAGCAGAACTTTTGAACTAGCTTGATAGAAAATTCCTTTCACACAAAGAATTCCAGTGACAAAAGTACAAAGCGAATTCACTATAGCAGTTTTAGTTAAATGTTTAAAGTGCCAGTTGAAAATCAAGTTTTTCAGGTTGAAACTTTCAAGAATACATTTAATGTAACATTTATGAGCTGTGCTGTTAATCTTACTTAAAACCTTCATTTTTGTGGTACTTACAGACTGAGAAAGGCCCGTAAGTTTCAACTTTATATAAATGTTGGTAATTTTTTTAAATTAAACTTCTTATTTTGAGATAATTATAGATTCAGTGCAGTTGTAAGAAATAGTAACGGAATGATTCCATGTTCCCTTAATCTGAATAGCTTAATTTTCATTCCTGTGCTAATCAAAATGATTTGATTTCTCTCTTTCTCTTCCTCTCTCTTTTTATTTTGTCTGGAACACAGGGCTCACCACAAGTGTAGCTATCGTCTGTCACTGTACAATGCTATTAGAATACCATTGACCATATTCCCTATGCTACATTTCATCCCCATGACTCATTATTCATTCCATAACTGTAAGCCTGCACGTTCCACTCCCCTTCACCCATTTTGCCCATTCCTCCATCTTCCCACCGTCCCCGGGCACCACCAGTTCTCTATAATTGTCTATTTCTGCTTTTTGTGTTTTTTAGTTTTCTGTTTGCTATTTTTTAACGATTCCACTTGTAAGTGAAATCATATGCTATTTTTCTTTCTCCTTCTGACTTCTTTCATTTAGCATAACACCCTCTAGGATCATCCATGTTGTCACAAATGGAAAGATCTCATTCTTTTTTATTACTGGGTAATATTCCATTCTATACAAATATCACATCTTCTTTAACCATTTATCTATTGATGGACACTTAGGTTGCTTCCATATCTTGGCTATTGTAAACAATGCTGCAATAAACATAACAGTGCATATATCTTTTCGAATTAGTGTTTTTGTTTTATTTGGGTAAATACCCAGTAGTGGAATTATTGGATCAGTGGTATTTGTTTCTGATATTTTGAGGAACCACCATACTACTACCTACAGTGGCTGCACTAATTTACACTCTTTACAGCAGTACACACGCATTCCTTTATCTCTGTATCTTGCCAACATTTGTTATTTTTGTCTTTTTGATTTTAGCCATCTCCTTGCAGTTTTGCTTTGCATTTTCCTGATGATGAGTGATATTGAGTATCTTTTCATGTGTCTGTTTGTCACCCGAATGTCTTTTTGAGGAAAATGTCTATTTAGGTCCTTTGCCCATTTTTTAATTGGATTATTTGGTGTTTTGGGTGTTGAGTTATGTAAGTTCTTTATGTATTTTGAATATTAATTCCTTATTAGATATATCATTTGCAATATATTCTCCCACTCAGTAGGTTGCCTTTTCATTTTGTTGATGGCTTCCTTTGCTGTGGAAAAACTAAGTGTTAATTTTTAAGTTATAAAGACTTGAACAGCATTCATGAGCAACAAGGCAAGTATAAAAATTACTGAGCAATTCTACTGAAGATTCATGAAGTTGACACAGAGAGGGTAAATTGTATATAAATGTGTTTGGTGGAGATTACAATGCCATTGTTGTTTGTTTGTACTAGTTATGGTGATTAATGAACCTCTGTATCAAGCCTCAGTATCCCCTCCCCTCCAACCTCTGCTTTTTTGTTCAAGTTAAGGGACTGTGTAACTTTTTGATATAGTGCACATTTGTTCACTTTTCTGAAACTATAATAATTGAAAGCGTTGGCGGACAGAGAGCTCTATGTCCCAAAGTGCACAGATTGTGTTATCTAGTGGTCCCTCCTAATGCAAGAACAGGGGAGTACCTGAACATAGCTTTATCCTCCTGGCCTTATGGGTGTGTCTCTNTTTTTTTTTTTTTTTTTTTTTTTTCGGTCAACTACAGGGATTTTTTTTTTTTTTAGGTGAATTTACCCAGAGACACTTGGGTATTTTTGTCTCAATAAAAGTCTCTTGTTAAAAAAGATTGACATTTAAAATATTTAACAGTTGTAAGCCTCAGGAACTTATCAATCAGAAATACAATGGTCATAAAACATACAACAGGATGGCTGTGCTATCCTATGCAACTGAGTAGTAATCCTGTTTAACGGCCCATTTCACGAACTACCTCAACCTAATTAAGAACGATTTTGATTATGGTGGTCTTGTAGCCGACTATTTTTCATGTAGAAATAAAATGTTTTCAGGTGAAAATATTCATTTTTCATGTGCAAAAGAACATCGCAGTTGACCCTTGCACAACCCCGGGGTTGCAGACACCAACACCCTGCACAGTCAAGAATCTGTGTATGACTTTTGGCTCCCCCCAAATTAACTGCTAATAGCCTAGGATGGAATGGAAGCATTACCAGTAACAGTCAACTCACACATACTTTGTATGTTATGTATATTATATACTGTATTCTTACAAAAAAAGTAAGCTAGAGAAAATATAAGAAAATCATAAGGAAGAGGAAAAACATTTATGTATTGTACTGTAATTATCGAAAACAGTCCACACATAAGTGGATCCACAGAGTTCAAATCCATGTTGTTCAGGGGTCAACTGTAACTGATATTTTTTTGGTATCACCTATTAAAAAGTTAATAACTGCGGTGAGCCTCTTGAGGTCAATGACTGTATCCTGTTAAGTTCTGCAACTTCAACCGCCGTTGCTCTGCTGGACACAATATGGGTATTTTCTGTAATTGTGGAAAAATGCCATCATTCTCCTTTGTTGGAATTAAGAATACATTCAGTGTTTTGAATTATAAAACAAATGGTTAATTTATCTTCTAAGCATTTTTGTGTAAGCCCATTCTTAACTATCTGAAAATTACAGGGATTCTTAGATTTGTAAATGTTAAACTATAATCCACAGAACCATAGTAAACTCCTGAAATTAATCACAGAACTTCACACCTGTGTGGTTTCTGAAACATTTGTCAGTCTTCACTGATGTTTAGATCCATGATTGGACAAATAGGTCCAAAGAAATAGCAATCTAACTAAAAGGAAATATAAAAACATTAACTTAATTACTTTATTGTAAGAGTGTAGGAAATTTTGAACCATGGGTGGCAGTCCTGCAATGCATAACAATTCAACTTGCATAAAAATTTATGTATACAAATGAGAAATATATTGCATAATTACAAAAAATATGTTTTATTCATTCACTCATTATTGTGTTCATTTTTTCAACTTCAATTGTACAATTATTTACCAACTCAGACTAATATGTGACAGACACCAGGGTGGTTCACAACTAAAACCTGATAAATCTTTGAAAATTCCATCATAATTAACTTTTACATATACTGTAAAATCTAATTTTTATATTCCATTTTATTCTTATCAGTCTTAGAGAAAATAGGATAGAAGACACTAAAATAAAATGGAAACCTTTAAGAGTGATTGCATAGTTCACAAGTTGTGCATAATTAAGATGAATATCATATTAGATAAATTATATTTTAAAAGTGAAAATATAAATGATTCTTTGTACAATTGTAGGGTTTTGTTTATTTTTATATTTTTGGCTTTTTGGTTTTAGTTTTTGGCATATTTGCTTGTTTTTCACATGGGATACAGACTTGAGTGCCCTGTCTGCATTCAAATCTCAGCTCTGTCCCTTTGCTGTGTGACCATCAGCGAGTTACTTAACCTCTCTGATATTAAACTCCCTCAACTTTGAAATAGGGATGGTAATAATATTACCTGAAAGAGTTGTATTAAGTGGTTAACATGTAAAAGTCCTTAAAAGGCTACCTGAGATGCATTAAGCGTTGATATATATAGGCATATTATGTGCTTAGCAAGGAATAAAAAAAGTCTTGCAAGAGTGCCCAGTTTGATTCATCCCAAGTCTACTTGTCACTAGCTTTTAAACTCTGAGATAAGTTACTTATCTGGACCTCAGTTTCCTCACATAATATTAAGATACTTATTACATCTACCTCTTGGACTTGTTCAAAGTTTGAATGAATTATACACATGAAATGGTTAGCACAGTATTTGACCTATAAGTAAGCCCTCAAAAATTTTTAACTATTACTAATTTTTAAGATTTATTTATTCATTTTAGAGAGAGAGAGAGCATGTGTGAGTGTGGAGGGAGAGGAAGAGAGGAAGCGGACTCCCCGCTGAGCTCAGAGCCCAATGCAGGGCTCAGTCTCACAACCCTGAGATCATAACCTGAGCCAAAACCAAGAGTCGTTGGCTTAACCAACTGTGCCACCCAAGCATCCCTATTACTATTTATTTATTATTTTATTATAGATACAAAATGAAAACAGTAATTACTATCTTACCACTTCAAAGGACAATTGTGATCAGTGAATGTATCTGTGAAGATAAGTGAACAATTTAGTGTAATCCAAAAGTGTGTTTTATTTGCTATCTAATACTTTAAAAATTAATTATACTATGGTGGGGGCACCTGGGTGACTCAGTCAGTTAAGCGGCAGACTTGCAATTTTGGCTCACCCTCATGATTTCATGGTTCCAGAGATTGAGCCCAGACTCAAGCGCCACACGGAGTCTGCTTGGGATTCTCTGCCTCTCCCTCTGACCCTCCAACCCCCTTCCACCATTCACACATTCTCTTTCTCTCTCTTAAATAAATAAAATTTTTAAAAAATTAATTTACTATTATGAATAATCAGAGTTGAATACAATTAACTGAGGATATATTTCTTATTGGCATCTTTTCCTAATCTTAGTGGCAAGTTACAAGTCTACTCTGTTGTTTTTTGTTTTTTTTTTTTTTCAATTTTGGTTGCTAAGTGACCTTGTCATATAATTCAGGAAATAATATACGTAAAAGCTACTAAAGTTGAGCACAAGTCCTAAACTATTTTTTCATATATAGCCTGAGCCATGCTATCATGTTAATTGTCATTATTGTATAGGCCCCTTGGTTTTAAGAAATGGAAACAAATTCAGGAAAACTCAATGAAAAAGACTATCTCCATAAGCTCCTCTTTTGTGACTCTTTAGATTCCTGATCTGCACATTTGGAAAATTGTCGATTTTAGTATCTTTCTTTTACACATATTGTCGATATAAGCCATGTTAGAGGATATTCAAAATGCAATATTTTCAAATAATTGTTTATTATCAAGTAGAACAGGGTAAATATATGGGTGTGTTTTTCCAGACATTACTATGATAAAAATTTAATGATAATTTGATAAACATATTATTACATATGAAGTTATGCATCTTCCATTTATTTTACTATTTTCACATAAAATCTTATGCATACAAGTCTTTAACTCTGAAAATGGCCATTTAATAATTAAGAAAATTATTTTATCTTAATTTTTGGTTTCTTAATCTTTTATTTCCAATTAATTTTTAAACGTATTTTCAGAAAAGATACGAAATTTCACTTTTGGTGATTTCTGTTGACTTTCAACATTTTAAAAAGATTTAAAAAGAGTTAATTTAAGAAAGTATAAGCACACCATTATGTATAAATGAAATTCTTCAAAGGGAAAAAATCACATTCTAAAATAGTGATTATCATTGAATCTTACCACTAAAAATACAATTGACCTATTTCATAATTTTGACAAAAGGGTCTCAGAATTTTCAAAGACCAATAAGAGGAAATGATGCCAGTCACAAGGAATTTTTTCTAGCTCACTCCTGACATTAATCAACAGCTTGGAAAATACTGCTCTGAATACACTACATTGTAATTTTTTTTTTTTTCTTGTTAGGAATCTTTCCCTGAAATTAACAAAAGACATTGATCAGGAAGTAAGGTGTTCCCATATCAGTCGAATGCCCAGCAGTCCATCTGCAGACTGGCCCCTGCAAGGTGTGGAAGAAAATGGAGGCCTCGATTCTCTGCCCTTCAGACTGATGTTACAGGACTGCACAGCTGTCAAGACATTATTATTAAAGATGAAGAGAGTTCTTCAAGAGGTAATGGTTTACTCTAAGATTAATGTCTTTCAGTGCTGGTAGACAGTGGAGTCTGTAGACGGGTTAGTCCCTGCTCTGTTGACAATTAACTGCATGACTCTGGGCAGGGGTCAAGTATCCTCTAGCAGCTTAGCTTTTCTCATATGTCAAATGAAGGCTCTGGAGCTCCGCTTTATAAGGTATTCTTCCGCTCTAACATTCTAAGATTCTGTGAAGGAATTGAAAAAGAATAAATCAACACCGAACTCAGGCAAAGTTGGTTAAAGAGAAATAGGCATCAGCTGTTAAGCTATGTGTTGTTATAAAGCTATTGAGAGATCTATTAAATGGACTTTTTTTTTTTTTTAAGATAGAGAGAGATAGAGAGAGAGGAGGGGAGAGGGAGAGAGAGAATCCTAAGCAGGCGACACACCCAATGTCAGGCTCAGTCCCACAACCCTGAGATCATGACCTGAGCCAAAATCAAGAGTCCAATGCTCAACTGACTGAGCCGCCCAGGTGCCCTAAGTGGATTACATTTTAATGATATTGAGGCTTTATTTATATGATACCATAAAAGTAGTGTTGTCATTTTTGTCCCAGTAACAATCAGTCTAGTAAAATCTAATCTGAATGTTTGACTGATTTTGCCCACTGAATACGGTTGCCCTCCTACAGTCTGTACTCAGATGATGAGTTAGTTAGGAAAACGTATAATGGATTATTTCCTCTTTATGCCCAATAATCAACTATTCTTTAGGATTTAAATATGCTGTGGATTTATTTTTATAAGTACAACAACAGTTTTCTTTGGGGATTTCTATAAACAATATACATATTATTATTTCAAACATATAAAATGAGAGGTCAGAAATTTTAAATGACTTTCCTCTACTAGGTGTGAATTCAAGACAACAGCCTGAGATTTCTGACTCCAAACCTAGTGACTTTTTACTGTATCCCACTATTGTTCAATTGAATTGTATTAACTCATAGGAAATGATAATAAATAATGTGAGAACAGAAAAATATAACTATTTAGAATGAGTAGTATTATGGTTCCCTTACAAAGATGATCTTTAATAATTTGCTTTTCTAACACTTAGATGATAATGATAATAATAATAATAATAATAATGATAATAATAATAATGCTAGCAGCTACCACTAGAGGCCAGAATGGAATCAAGAAGAGAGAAGGGAATTTAAGGGAAATGATGGCATAGACTGTTGGGGGCATTCGGTCATGTGTTCTTATCAGCTGTTAAAGTAAAAACTGGAAGAGATATCTGCATTCCATACCAGTTTATATTGCTGGGGTGGTTTTGGGTCTAGAATCTATACAGTGCTGTGCAGGAGTAGTGCTTTTATATTTGATCACTGTTAGAATTTCAAGAATTTTATGAGCTGTCAGTTAAGGACAGGCCTAAAAATTAAATTATATAGACATTATATTTTTAGAAGGGTAATCAGTACTCAAAACCCATCGTTTCCTATTTATTTTACTATATTCTTCTATTAACTATTTCCATCTATTGGATCTATATGTGGAAATACTATATAAGGGCTACTGTGTATATTTTCCAATTTTAGATTCATTTATGTCATTTTGTTAGCTTGAAATCACTCACATGGGAGTATTATGCCACAGGAATTGATAGGCACTACAAATTAGGGCTTTTAATTTTTGGTAAGCCTGTTAAATATTTAAGAGCAGCACACTATATGTATTGCTATGTGGTTTCTATACTGACAACGTGAGTGTTTTTCTACACTTGTCAAATCTCTGTGAACTTTGGCTTAACATGCAGCCTGAATCTCTGAACAAAGCAAGCTTAGTAACAACTGTTATATTAAAAGATATTAATCTCAAAGTCTGTAGTGTTCAACTATTCAGCTAGAGCTTCTCCTTTGGTCTGAGTTTTAATTAAATCAACAAGTAAAAGGGAAATAGGAAGAACTGACAGGAAGTGTCAAAGGCTTTCTTAGGGTACTTAATTTTATAATTTAAAAAATATTCTGTGATATTCACTATGGAGTCAGTGCCCTGAATATACTGAGATTGTTTTTATGTTTCCATCTGTCTTTATTCATTAAAGAATATTTGAAGAAACTGAAGAGAATTGATTTTTAAAGCTGATGTATAATGAGCAATTATTACATGTTTGTTAAGCCCATTCAGAGAGTGGGGGGTCTTATTCTTTATTGTCAACAAGAAAAGCAATATTATGATATGATTAGCATAGACAACTGTTCTAGTTGTCTTCATAATAGATGCCTTTAAAGAAAATTGTTTATTTAAATATTCTCGAGGCTCCTGGCTGGCTCAGTAGGTAGGGCATGCAACTCTTGATCTCAGGGTTGGAATTAGAACCCCGTGTTGAGTGTAGAGATGACTTAAATGAATAAACTTAAAAAAAAAATGTTCTCTAAGCCAGGAATTTTCAAACAGCAATTTACATCTCATTACTTAATTTAAGTTTAATACCGATTATTCATAAGTGATTAACAATACCTTTTTAATATAGAACAGTTACTCCCATTTTAGTTACTTTTTTATGATGCATAGTAGTCATACTTTTATACACAGATTATTTTTTAACTGTAGAAGTTCCCAATTATTTGATTTTTAAAATAAAAAGGAATTAATGAGTTTAATATATCACATTAAAAAATGCTCCTACTTGAGATTTTTCCCAGTGGTGTTCTGTTGATGTCTTAAATATTAATTTTGAGGGGGGTTAAATGTGGATAATTTGAGTGGAATTTCACTTTTTTTAAAATAATTTTTATTTTGTTATATTAGTCACCATACGGTACATCCCCAGTTTTTGATGCAATGTTCCACGATTCATTCATTATTTGTGTATAACACCCAGTGCACCATGCAATATGTGCCCTCCTTAATACCCATCACCGGCCTATCCCAATCCCCCCCACTCTGAAGCCCTCAGTTTGTTTCCGAGAGTTCACAGTCTCTCATGGTTCATTCCCCCTTCTGTTTACCCCCCCTTCATTCTTCCCTTCCTTCTCCTACTGATCTCCCTGCTATTCCTTATGTTCCATAAATGAGTGAAATCATATAATTGTCTTTCTCTGCTTGACTTATTTCACTTAGCATATCTCCTCACACTTTTAATTTTGTTCTTCCTTTTTGAAGATCAGTTGTTATTATTAAAATACACATGTATATTTCCAACAACCCCAAACATTAACTCCTTTATTAAAAAAAAAAATACTGACTTTGGGCCCTTAGAAATTCTACTGTCACTTTATTCTTCAGCATTAGTGATAAAATTATGTGACTGTAGCAAGGGGAAAACTATGTCATTTTATTTCTTCCTTTTTTTGTTATTTTTCCACATAATTCTTTTAACTGTCTAAGAAGAGAATGTGTTAATATCTACAGAGAAAGTTTCTGTTCTGTTTCCTTTTAGTTTGTTCTGTTCTCTTTTGTCACTCTTATGGAATTTGTTTTACTGTAGTAACTAACTGAGAAGGCTACTGGGAAGAGATTTCAGGTGAGATGAGTAGTATAGTTTCTAGAAAGATAATAGCTAATAAGAATGTTTATCTAAGGTTGTTTGTAATCCCCTACTACCACCCATGCCATTTTAGTTTATATTTAACAAACAGGACCTGGGAATGTACCTAACAAATTCCCTGAATCATAAGACATTAAAAAGAAAAAGAAAAAGAAAAGGAAAAGGAAAAGGAAAAGGAAAAGGAAAAAAAAAATAAAGAAAGAAAGAAAGAAAGAGAGAGAGAGAAAAATGTTAAACAAGTAAAAAAATAATATTGTGAGATGAGTCTATTCTCACAATATATAGATTAGTGAAAATCAGAGTACCATTTATTTGAGAATCAATATAATTTACAAAGCCATGAATATTTAGGTTTGTAATTGACTGAAGAGATTTTACCTATTTCCCTTTTTCTTTTCTCAACAACCTAATAGTTCAGACTCTTGAATTTCAAAGTTTTTTTTTCTTATTTTTAAATTTTAAATATAATTCACAAAAATATGATGAAATTTGGAGTGTTTTGAACTTCACCATTCGTCATTATTCAATGGGCATTTAAGAGTTTTGGGGTTTTTTTAAAGCACATTTTGGTAAAATGATTTCATTGATTTTATAACTAACATCTTTTCTATCAGCGCATCTCAAGAGCAAATGAGAAGCTAATAGAGTAGTAACTCCAGCAATGGACAATTACAAATGGGAGAGAAGCAATAGTGGACAGTCATAAAGTAAAGAAATTCACCAAAAGCAAGCAATTACCAATGTAAATGTAGATAGGAGTCTAATAATTAGACTTCACTTTATATTTATATTTTCAAAATATCAAAATCACAAGTTTCTGCTGTCTGCTTTATGTTTTGTTTGTTTGTGTTTGCTCAAAAAATGTGTTTGAAGTAAAAATTGAGTAAAGACGTGCCATTAAAACTTCAAACACAAGAAAATGAATGGCTGTACTGTCAGATAGATATAAATATAAGACGTATTACCAGAATCAAAGGCCTGTGTTTCATACTGATGAAAGAGTCAGTTCATCAGGAAAACATAATTATACATGTGGATGGCCTATTTATGTAGCTTTTAAATATATGGTGCAAAAATCTGACAGAACTAAATGAAGAAATAGACAGATTCACATCATAGTTGATTTTAACTCTGTTCTCCCAAGAATTGATAAAACAGCTAAAGAAAATCAGAAAAGTTTCAGAAGATTTAAACATTATCAACTTCTTTAACCTCACTGAAATTTATAGATTATTCCAATTAATAATAGAATTATGCAATCTTTTCAAATCCATGTGGAACATCACCAAGGCAGAGTATATGCTGAGTCATAAAAAAAGTCTCAATAAATTTCAAATGTAGACATCAAATATACATATATATATATATATGAACAATGAAATTAATTAGAACAATGAAATTAAATTAGGAGTCAGGAATGATAAACTAGAGAAACATCAAATATTGGAAATTAAGCAAAAAATTACTATATACCTAATGGATCAATTTAAAAACTTTGAGGGGAATTTTAAAGTGTTTCAAGTGAGATGATAATGATAATGATAATATAACATGATCCTCTAAAATTTGTGGTATCTAGTGGTATATATTAGAAGAAGTTTGTAGTTTTAAAGTTTATACATAAAGGAAGAAAGTTCTATAATGGATAATCTAAGTTTCTTCTTTAAGAAACTAGAAGAAAAGCAAATTAAACCTAAAGGAAGGAATAGAAAGAAACATGAAGAACAAAATTAATGAATTGAAAAAAAGATAATAGAAATAGAAAGTTTATGAACCCCAAATTATTTTTGAGAACTTAAAAAAAAAGACTGAGGAAGAATAAAAAAGATAAGAAACACAAATTACTAATGGCATCAATGAATCAAGGCAGAAATAATCAGTACAATCCTAAAGACATTGAAAGGAAGACAAGGGAATACATTAACAACAGTATGACAATAAATGTAAGAATATAGATGAAAAGCACAAATCCCTTGGAAAAAATCGAACTTTTCAAAGTGACAAAAGAAGAAAGCTAAAGTCTGCATAATCCAATTTCTATTAAATAAATATATTTTATTATTTAAAATGGGTCTGAGCCCAGTAGTTTCAATGCTGAATTCTATCAAATATTTATTTAAGAAAATCTTAAGATGAATATTATGCCAAAAAAAAAAAAAATCAGGAAATACAGGAATAGAGTCTGTTTCCCAGCCTGTTAGATATGGCCAGCATAAACCTATTTCAAAAATCCAGCAAAATATTTACAAGTAAAAAGGAAATTACAGAAAAAATTCCCTTTATAAATATAGATGTGAAAATCTCTTAAAAATTACTAAATGAAATTGAGCAATATATAAATATATGATGACTTAGTTGGTTTTATTACAGGAGTACAAGGTTGTTTAACATTCTAAAACTAGTCAATGTAATTCACGATATCAATGAAGTAAAAGAAAAAATATGTAATTATATTAATACATGTAGAAAGCACATATGAAAAACATTGAGCACCAATTTACAGGTAAAAATAAAATTCTTAACACACTGGTAGTAGAAGGGAGCTTCTATTCCTACAGTTAATAATCATATTTAATAGCATGAAACTGAGGCTTCTCCCTGATATTATTAGCATGTTAAGATGTCCACTTTCACCACTTTTAATGAGCATTGTGTTAAAGCCCTAGCTAGAAATAGGCAAGAAAAAACATTAAGAACCTTAAATATTAGAAAGAAAATGTAAAACTACCTCCATCAGTAGATGACATGGTTGTTTATATTTACATCCCTAGGAAATATATTAAAAAGTTAATAATAAATCCAGTAGAAATAATAAACCATGAATTTAGCCTGGCTCAGGGATACAAAAATAAAAGGCTGCAATAAAATTATGCATTGCTCCATAGAAAATTATCTAGTGCATGAAAACAAAAAATGTTTGTTATCTTATGATTTCTGTGGTCAGGACTTTGAGAGCAGCTTATGTACCCATTCTGGCTGAAGGCCTGTCATGAGGTTGCACTCAAAATGTCAGTCATGGATGCAGTCATATGGAAGTTTGACTGTATTTGAAGACTCACTTCCTAGCTCATTCATACGCTGTTGTTCAGAGGATTCATTCCTTCACTGCTGGTGGCCAGAGACTCAGTTTCTCACCATGAAGGCAACATGGCAGATGGCTTCCTAAGAGTGTATAGTCCAAGAGAAAGAGAATGATACAAAATGAGCAATGTCTTTTACAACTTAGTCTCATATCATCACTTTTGTGAAATGTATTGGAAATAAAGACTAGCCTTGTTATTAGTGTGGCAGGACACTATACAAAGTCTAGGTACCCGGAGGTGAAAACACATTGTGGCCTTTGCTATCCAAGCTACCGTAATATTCCTTTTGTCCCCCAATGATGCATCTCTCACAGTGCAAAGTACACTTACCCTTCCCAAGGCCACCCAAAGTATCATTCTATTATAGCATCAGAATCTCAGCATGTAAAGCTTGGGAAGTTGTAGGTAAGGCTTAAGTACAGCAACCCAAGTTCAGTTCTCCACTTAACGACCTATAAACTAATGCATAGGTTAGCAGTTTCTTGTTTCGGGCTTAAAGCCTGGGAATGATTCTTCATAGCTTTTAGTTTTGCCCTCTGTACTCTTGGTTCTACCCTCCAAGTCATTCTTCTTCTTCTCCTCCTTCTTCTTCTTCTTCTTCTTCTTCTTCTTCTTTTCTTTTATTTTTACATGAAGTTAGCACATGTTCACTTCTGAATGTTATCCCATTCTTATGTGTGCTTGTAGATGTTGATTTCCAGAGGCTTCTTTTCATTTTGCACTGTTTCTCTCCCTTTAAGTCCAGATTTCAGAGTGTTTCTATGGATAGAATTCTCTTAAATTATTTTTAGATTTGTTGTGAATCTTATTAGGGATTCATCCATTCCATTAGACATTCCGTTAGACAAAACCACATCTACAAATCTCTTCAAAGTAAGCCCTTCTTTAACTTGAAGTAGCCGTTGGACAACCCCTTTAAGCTTTTAAAATTTTAATTGTTTGATTGAGAGGATCTGTGAGACGTACCCTAAAACCTTCAACAGGATACCGTTTGGCTGGCTGAACTAGGTATTCTGCAGCAGAATAGAAGTATTCTGTCTTTCAGAATAGCTCTATATCTGATAAATAAATTTCTATAGTAATAAAAACTGTTTACATCTGGATTGGTATAGTTGTTGCATAGGCTTATATTTTTATCAAAGTTCATCAAATTACACACTTAATGTGACCGCACATGGAATGTCATCACAAACTGATAGCTCCATTGTCAATGCTTCCATTTTGTGGAATGTCCTTCCCTTGCAAGACCTGCAAATGAAGTATGACTGTTTATCATGCAGATGAAGTTAGGGCAGTAGTGTCAATTCTTACAGACTGTTATGAGAGCTTAATTTTCTTCTCATTTTAGAGTAATGTAAGTTTAAAAAAAAGCACTATGACATAATATTGATACAAAACAAAGGATCCATTCTATACTTTTTTTTTTGTAAAGATTTTATTTATTTATTTGACAGAGAGAGAGACAGCCAGTGAGAGAGGGAACACAACCAAAGGGAGTGGGAGAGGAAGAAGTAGGCTCCCAGCAGAAGAGCCCAATGCGGGGCTCGATCCCAGGACACTGGGATCACGCCCTGAGCCGAAGGCAGACGCTTAACGACTGAGCCACCCAGGCGCCCCCCATTCTATATTTCTTGAAGAAATCTCTGGCTTAGATAACGGTGTATCTTAGATTCACTGAGAATGGATAGGTTTCTGAATAAGAATATTCTGCTTACATGAGACCTGGGTTTTTATGAGGCTATAAAACCTGATCTGGAAAATAGATAAGAAAGAAAAAAAGAGTATAATTCCATGGCCCTTCTGTTATTTAAGTAACCTTAACTTTCAACAGTCCTCTAGGACAGATTAGAGAAGGGAGAGAAAACTTATTTCCTAATTCCCAGCCCCATTTCACTAACAAAGTCCCACTGGATGAAGTATATTAGATTGGTAAAAATCACCAGTGTTTGAAATCATCAAGATCTAGGGGTGATTCTCACTTCTGCCACTTAATAGCTGCTACAAGTTGATTAAGGTTTGGAGTCTCTATTTCATCATATGCACCTTTACTAAATATCCCATAGGGTTACTTGGACAATTAAGCAATAAAATGTATACAACAGTCATCACAGTGAGAGTGTGGGGAAAGTATCCATGAACGTGAGCTACTGTATTATTTTGTTTGTGTGATTTTTAATGACTATGTCAAGCCAGGTGACAAATATGAGAGATTTCGTAAACACTTGGAAATATACTGGTAAATGTTCTTTAGTAGGATAAAGTGTTGTATGATTGAGTAATAACTGAATATTAATTGTTGTTAATAAAGGTTATACTAGTCAAAACTAAAGGTAGGCGTATTATTGTCATTTATGTTTTTTGGGCTTTCAATTGAGGAGGTACATTTGAACTGACATTCTTTGGCTAAAAAGCTACTACATGTCAATTGAATTTCCTATTTTCAGTCAATATATAAGAAAGGATTTTACAAGTATAAAATGATGGTAGCAGTGAGTTGAGGCAGTGAGAATGGAAAAGATGTGTGATGTGTTTTGAAAGCAATGCCAACAATAATTGCTGGCAATTGGAATTGGGTGGTGATGGAAGGAGAAAAGCAAGAGTAACTGACAATTATAATTTGAGTAATGGGCCTGTTCTTGCACTTCCTGAGACTGGGAAGAGTAGGAGAGGAGTAACCTGTGTGAGACAGGAAGGAAACAAGAGTTCTGTTTTGGCCAGGTTAAGGTTGAGGTGTTTATTTAGACACGCAAGAACATGTGTCAAGTAGAAATTCAAATTAACATGTCTACAAACCCAGAAAGATTGGGGCTAGATATATATAGATTGAATAGTCAAGATGATGTAGATTCTGTTTAAAACTATGGAAGAGAGAACTTGTACCTACAACCAGAGCAGGATGCTCCAATATGTAATGATTAGAAAAATCAAGAAAAAGAGTGTCCAATAAGATGGAAAGAATACTAAGTGTAATGTCAAGAAGCCAAGAGCAAACATGGCTTCAAGAATGCCAACCTGAGGAATGGTGCTGAGAAGAAAGTATGACAAGAAAAGAAAAGATGAACAATCAATGGGTTCTGGAAATCCATTAATTCCAAAAGTATATTACCTAACCATTAGGAATTTCAGTATGTAAAATGACCTATTCAAAGTGTTCATTTATAAAACAGCCTAGAACAGAAATAGTAACCATTTCTACCTGGTTTACAGTAGGTAAATTATTGGTTCATTTATTTAAAAGGCATTAGTCTTTGAATAATAAATGTGCTGAAATAATTTTAAAATATATTTTAAA
Source organism: Ailuropoda melanoleuca (assembly GCF_002007445.2). NCBI lineage: Eukaryota > Metazoa > Chordata > Mammalia > Carnivora > Ursidae > Ailuropoda > Ailuropoda melanoleuca. The sequence goes on along the minus strand of NC_048228.1, from coordinate 37,918,203 downwards.
ATGGAGTGCCTGGGTAGCTCAATCAGTTGAGCATCCAATTCTTGATTTCGACTCAGGTCATGATCTCAGGGTTGTGAGATGGAAGCCCGGGGTCAGGCTTCATGCTGGGCATGGAACCTTCTTTAGATTCTCTCTCTGTCCCCCACTAAAAATATATATATGTATTATTATAATATGTATGATATTAAATTATATATATATAAATTAAGGAATGTTTAGTTTTGGAAGGATATTATAAATTTTATTAGGCTAATAAGAATGGTAAACAATTCATTTTTGTGAACAATAAACAATTCAAAACAAAGTTTATTTTACATGTGTACCCTCCATATTGAGGTATTATTTTTCTTTTAAAAACTGTTATTTATATTACTTAAGGTTATGCTGCAGAAGCAATGTAGCATGGTGATCACAATATACTAGTCTGTATGGGAATAGACTTGTCAAATTTTAGTATCAGTTCTCTCATGTGACTTTGGGCAAGATGCTAGTCTCTCTGTGAAAATCTGGTCTCTTCCAGAAATGGAATTACTAGTAAGTGAATGTTCAAAATTACTGTATAATACTGTTTTTTCCAAAGCACTTGTACAGCATTACTCTCCCTCTGGGTATAATATATTCATGTAATAGAATGCTTTATGTTTGTGTATTACTATGTCACACAAAGCGTATTTTGAGCACAAGAACCAAATCACAGAAAAATTCAAACAGAATATGGAGTCAAAAATATGCAAAGTGAAATATTATTAAAGAATACATATATACCATAGTCATGTGTGCATGTGTATATATGTAATATATACTAATATATTAATATATACTAAAGTCACAAAAACAAGTATGGAGATGTTGAGGATAATATTCAAGATAAGATTACCTCTGTAGAGTTAGGGAGTGGGAGAGGGGTAAACATGTACAATTAAGGGAAGGGTGACAGAGAACTTTGTAGGTATCATTTATTATATTAGCAGTACATTTCCTTGTGTGTTTCTTTCCAAATCATCATAAACACATAATATTTTCTTATATGTGTTTAACGTTGCATTAAAAAAAACCTCAGTCTTTCCAAATTATTCATACCTTGTGGCTCCCTGTCCACCAAACCCATCCCCTACAACACTATTTAGATATGTATCTCTCTAACTGTTAAAATTGCAGAAATATGTTGCCTCCTTCTTTGTGATCAGTGTATCTTGTGATATTTATTTGATGTCAACATAAAAATGGAGTGGGATCAAGGTGAGAAAGCCTATGCCTATCAGCCAGGGAATTCTTTCCTGGTATGTGTACTTACATTATCTGTTAGTCATGTGTGCTATTTTATTGCTTATTGAAAAACAAACAAACAAAACACAAAAGACTGCAACCCACAGTTTTAACAACAAATGCCATCCTCATTATACCTGAACACTGTGGTTGTATTATAGTCGTATTCAGTAATTAATCAAATAACCACTAATATGGTTTTGCTATGCATGTCTAACTTTCTTTTTTCTTCATGAATCCAGCATTAATGTCTCGGTTGTAATACAACTCACATACTGTTGTGTAATTTGATGGGCTAAATCTGGCATCAAGAATTTCGGGCTGCAGCATAGCCGACACACAGCAGATGGCACCCTGCAAAATCTCCAGGGGATACTCTGAGTGTTCAGCATGTCTGGTGGGGGAGGGAAAGAGAGAGCAGAGAGCCACTTAAGCAAATGGTACTGTGGAAAGCCTGCAATTGTGTTCCTTTGAGACACATTTTTCCTGAAATTGTGTTTTGTTTTTGCTTGAAAATCAGAAACCAAGGCATATTTAATTACAGTGAAAATGCCTATTTTTAATTACTGAGTATATAAAAGATGGCGTTACACATTTAGATAATGTAATGCAATTGCTTGGAAGAAATATCAACCTTAAAGTTTTACAGATGAGCAAAAGTATTTTAGCATCTAGTGACTCATTTAGATAGAAGGCAGTTATTCTGTAATTATTTCATTTTAACCTTAATGAAAATAAAAACTGGGAATACTATTACCGTATTTTAGTGTAAATTTACTAATAGAAATACAGATGTTTACTACTTCATCTATTATAGTTTTAAATAGATTACTTTTTGTTGTGTTTTAGAGCAGTAGCTATTAATAAAATGAAAATGACTCAAATTATCTTTACGACAAATAGGTGTGAAAACAAATAGATCTATTTGTCTTGTTCTCTTTGATTAGACAGCTCTGTAAATAAGAGGAAATGAGGAATTTGAAAAGAATAATGAATTATTAAGAAAGATTTGATTCACTTCCCTGAAAAATATATAAATGTTTTGTTATCTATGGTCTTCATTAGGGATCAACTAACTTTTTTTCTGTAAAGTCCTGGCCATGAAGTCTACATTGCAATTCAACCAAGTTATAAGTAGTAAGAAAGCAGCCATTTAACATGAACAAATGAGCATAGCTGGAGTCTTATAAAACTTTATGTACAAAAATAGGCATAAGGCCGGATTTGGGTTTTGTCTTGAGCTTGTCATTTCATACAGAAAGTCTTCAGAAAGATGTGATTAAAGTATCATGAAGAATCATTGTGTGTAGTTAAGAGCATTGGTTTTAGGAGCCAGACTATATAGGCTAGATCCCATCTCTTTACTTACTAGCTGAATGTTTCTTTCTTNTTTTTTTTTTTGGGGAGGGGGGGGGCCGGGAGGGGGGGGGGGGCGGGGGGGGGGGGGGGGGGGGGGGGGGGGGGGGGGGGGGGGGGGGGGGGGGGGGGGGGGGAGCAGGCTCCCCACTGAGCCGGAAGCCTGATGCAGGACTCAGTCCCAGGCCCCTGGGATCATGACCTGAGCCAAAGGCAGACGATTAACTGACTGAGCCACCCAGGCATCCCTAGCTGAATGTTTCTAGGCAAGTTAAACCCTGGAGATAATATTAACATATCACTTAGGTTTTTGAGAGTATTATGTGCATTGATATGCTTAAAATGCATGGAACAGTATAGGACACATAGCAAATTCTCAAAATGTATTAGTTTCCAATTTATTATCATTATAAAGTCTGAAGATCACTAGTGAAATAAAGATCATAGATATGCCATTGAGCAAACCTTGAATTCAAGACTTAGATTTATAATAATTTAACAATATTATTTTATATCATTTTATTCAGTTGTTTTGAGGAGCATTTGGTTTCCTCACATATAATAAGAGGAAAAAAATTATTATAAATTTTATTATGAAGCTTAGATTTAAATTGTGTTTGGCAATGGGGAGGTCTAAATAAATGTTAGCTCCCTTCTCTTCCTCCTCCTTCCCTCCTTTAAGAAAAACTTATTCTAGCACTAATTCAAAACTTGTTAACCAGCTTTGATTCCCAGCTTGATAGCACATTCATGATTCTTATTTCTTCTAGAACTGGCCTTTGATTTTGGTATTTCTATTTCTTGTATGCTCCAGAGTTGAAGTACAATTCTTGAGCCCTGTTTTTGTGGCAGCCAGTATCCTAAATACTGTTTGTTCACCTTTCTAAATCTCTGATCAAATTGCACAATTTTATAGTAAATTTTGAGCAGATGTCAGTGAATAAATAATATGTCCAAATATGGTACCTATTTTTAATTCTAAAATCTTTCAAAAATTCTGTTTTTTTTCAAAAATTTTGTTTTTAAGAAACATTTATAAATGCTTGCTGAAATATGTCTATTTTTAAATGATTTTCTTCCAAGGAATTCTGCTACAGAAGTGATTTTTCTTAGCTTCTGTTTCAGCAAACATACAATTCCATCTTCATCTTCCCCAATTCTGCTTTCCCTCAAGGTGACACTGTGTCTAGATTTAACACATATGATTTAAAACATTTAATTATGTAATGTAAGATGAAATTCAGTTCTAATGCACTGTTACCCCAATTATATAATGATATTTATTTCTTATTTAGGGCTTTCCAAAAAGTTTACAGTCAGCATATTGTTTTCTTTCATTTAACTCTTTGACTATCTAGCATGATTTGGACTCATGGTTATAGATAAAGTGTGGGCTAATTCAGTATCTACTGAAAGTTCTGTTTCCCAATACACCTTTGTTGCTTTTTAAACCTAAGGATGATTTTCTAATGTTATAAAGTTTCCTCATTTACTACCTGTTCTTGGGGGGAAAAAATAAGAACTGTAGAAATTTCCTTGGCTGGGGCTTTGTCAAATTTAACTGCCACCGGAGAAAAAATTGCAACCTGTAAGTACTCTTGAATTGTTTCTTCTGGACATTTCTCTGTACTAAGTTGACATCCAAGACTATTCATCTTACTGGCAAATTGCTTAGTACCTACCAAAGCCATATATATATATATATTTTTTTTTTTTTCCTTCCAGAAACCTTCAGAAAAGGAAACGATTTGTTTGGTAATGAATAGTGGCAGAAAAGCACTTAATATTGCTGGGGATACATATAACTATGTAGACCACAGGCCAAGAAACTGCTGGCATTGATTTTGGAAGCAAAAATCGTATAGATAACACCTACTTTGTGCATACAGCAAATATAAGAAATTATTATTGAAAGATAGTCCACAATTCAAGTGTGGATTTGAGAATATTGGCAATATTAGGGAATGGAAGAGATACCAGGATTCCAGGGATGTGTGTTGTGGGTGGGTAGTAAAGGGGTTTGGCACATGTGTGTACCCGTGCACAGTGTCTATGTGTGTTGGGGGTTGTTGAGTGCATGCATGAATGTGTTGGGATTGGGAGGCAGGATGGAAAAGGCTCTTAAAAATAGGTTCCAAAAACAAATATCCTAACTATATAGTTGTCAACTCTTTACTTCCTTCCTGTCAGATTAAATTTGACTCTATTAGTCATACAACCTTGCAAAAAAATAATGGGATGCTCCTAAAAGGCACACATAGGCATATGTCTACGTTCATGGTCTTCAATTCTGAGTCCTTTCTTGGTCATATTGTCATCTCTTACCTGCTTTTCTTGACTAGATTCTTTTAATTTACTATCCCTGCATCTTTTTTGGCTCTTTCATCTTTGTTCCCTGTACACTGATCTTTCCCCTTTTTGGTAGGAAAACAAGGAATAGATTATCCAGCTCTCTCTGTCTTTTGTATTACCACTAGAACATTACACTTTTTTTTTTTTTTTTTTTTTTTTTTTTTTTACTATTTTAAGGGAATGTTTGATTTGTCTAGCCAAACAGAGCAGAAGTAAACTGGGCTCCACTTTAAATCTCATAAAATAACTCCTCACACAGATTTATAATTTCCTGCTACTCTCCACGTCCTCCTTTACCCCACCACGTACATCCCTTCATTTTTAATTGCAGCCCAAAATAAATGGTATTTTTCTTTGGTATTTTTCCATTGGTGTTTCTGATATCCTTGGTCTCTCGGCTCATCATGCTTCCCCTACAATTTAAATCCCTGTTCACGGGATAATAAGCAACTCTTTAGCTTTGATTAAAAGAACTTGCCTTCTCTTATTATAATGAAGATTATTTGTCTGAAAAAAAATCCCACCATTTCTGTAGCTGTTTATTTCAGTTAGCTATTTTCCTGATTATAAACTTCCATGAGGCTTTTACTAACTATGTACAGAGGAGTCAAGTTGACTACCTACCTACAAGCACTATGGAACTTTTTTCTGTATAATTACTGAGAGTGAAACATGGACAAGAATAGTGACCCTATTCCTGTTTGTTTTTAAAGAGTAGATTTTCCATTATTTATCTGTACTTTTTTTTAAATCACCCTCAGGTAGGCACATATGACTGGGTTGATCTTTTTTTTTTTTTTAAAGATGTATTTATTTTAGAGAGAGAGAAAGAACAGGAGGAGGGGCAGTGGGAGAGGAAGAGAGAATCTCAAGCAGACTCCCTACTGAAGTTGGAGCCCAATGTGGGTCTCGATCTCATGATCCTGAGATCATAACCTGAGCTGAAATCAAGGGTCAGATGCTTAACCGACTGAGCCACCCAGGCACCCTCCTTTTCTTTTAAGATTTTATCTTTAAGTAATGTCTATGCCCAACACGGGGCTCAAAGTCACAACCTTGAGATCAAGAGTCACACACGTACAACTGAGCCAACCAGGTACCCCCAGGTTGATCATTTTTTCACAGAACCTTATAGACACCAAAGAGCTATATCGATCAATTTAGCAGCTGTTACTAATTTCAGGCTTCTTAGAAATGCTCTTTATACTCTGCCCTGAAAATTTAAAAATGTTGAAAACAAATTTTCATAGCTTTTTTCCCAGAAAATATGGTGTGTAAAAGGTAATACAAATGAAATGTAGTAAATATTCAGTAATGATAGCTCATTGTGAAAAATGGGATCCATTTTTAATAATTTAAAAAAATAGTATTGATAAGTCTCAAATGTATGCAAAACATTTCTTTAAAAGTAACATTGATTGTAGGATGCAGCATAGGAAGATAAAAAGGAAAATCTGAATATAGTTTAGTTTACATTGGTTAGGACAAGTTCAAATAGACCGAAGTCATTTATCCTAAGAGTTTAGGTAGTGAAGTATAGAAGTTCAAGGTAGTAAATCCAGATTTAAAAATATTCTTCTTATCAATTAATAAATAATAACCATTGTTATTTGGCTTTTGATTGTTATTATTTTGATAGAAAAGACATTGTCATGCCTATATTCAGAATCCAAATGGAGAAAGTTAGACACAGTCAACTACTTTTAAAATAAGATATTTTATATATTTTAATTTTGCCTCCATTTCCCTCATGATTTTTTTTTTTTATTGACTAGCTGCTTGAGCTTTGTGATCTATTTTTAGGTTTAATATTAGGCTATGTGGCATCTTATTTTTTTGGCCTTCTACTATAGCTTTATGATTCAATTTATACATAGACTCACACTCTGCTATTTGGTTTTTCCACAAATATTCATCGAATAACAGTCTCTCAGGCCACAAAAAGAAAGAATTAAGGGGGCAGGAAGGAAAGATAGAAGGAAAGAGGGAAGGCAGTATTTGCTTTCAAGAAAGAGAAATACAAAGTTCTTGTATTCAGAATATATAGTCAAGTTTAAAGCCTGACGCTTCTGTTCGTGTGGGGCATAGTACAAGAGATAGATCTCCCCAAATTCATATATTAAAACCCTAACCTGTAATGTGACTGTATTTGTAGAGAGGACCTTAAAGGAGTTAAATGAGGTCATAAGGATGGGGCCTTAATCCAATATGACTGCTAACCTTATGCTAAGAGATGCACCCACATGGAGAAAATTGGGGCATAGACCAGGACAGAGAGAAAATCATATGAAAACACAGAGGGAAATGGTCATTTGAAAGTCAAAGACAGAGGTCTCAGCAAAAACTGAACTTCTCAACACCTTAATGTTAGACTTCTGGCTTCCACACTATGAAAAATAAATTTAAACCAACCATTTTGTTGTAGCATCTCTAGAAAACTAATGTACAAGTCAACATCCCAAATAGAAGGAACCAAGACAAAAGCAGAGTTTATACGGGGAACATAAGGACTTTGACTGTTGTACTAGTACGTAGAGAACCACCAAGAGAGTGACACCGACTTACAATATTGATCAAAAAGCAGAAACCAGCTGCTTATTCTTATACATTCATTTGTGCATGTGGTAAGAAGCCTTGACAGCTTTCTACTGGTAATAAGAAAGGGGCAGTGCTCTCTGTGTGGTTTCACTGTTTAAATGGCCAAGAGTTTAAGTTAATTTTATGCTAATTTTTCTCGTGCAGAAGCATTTTGTGAAAGTCAGCAGTTCTGTTCAGAAATTAATCTGGTACCAATTTGCAGGATTTACTGGAGTAAATTAAAGATTGCTAGGGGGAATGAAGCTCAGCTTAGACTGATCCAGGTATGACGTAATAAGAGTGTGGAGTAAAACCCTGTTAACAGGTACTTAGGAAAAGAGAGGGAACTCGAACCTGTTTCAAAATTGAAATGAAGGGAAAAATGACTAATTTTGCATAGGGTTTGAGGAGGAAACACACATGGAAGACTGTTCTGTTATTATAAACCTGAGATGTGGAAAAAATGGGGTAGCCCAACACTAAGGAGGACGTTCAAAATTCTAGTTGTGGAGACAAAATCACGAGCTTGATTTGGTTTGTGTTGGGTTTGAGGTAGTGGTAGCTGGTAGCTTGTCCAAGTGGCTCATTCATATGACTTATGAATACGTGATCAATATAGAAGAGGCTAGAATAAAAGGCTGTGCTCAATGTTACATATTTGTGAATTTATTTGCTAAGGATGCTTAAATGTTGATATAATTCATTATCACTCTGTGATTTGTTAAGTGGACAAGATTAGGGAAAGTTAAGAGAGAAGAGTAAAATCAAGTGGGTCTGAAGAAGAGAACAAAGGTAAGGTATGCAAAGAAGCAATATAATTTAAAAATAAAAATAACTTACACTTATATAGTGCTTACAGTGTCCCAGGCATTGTTGTAATCATTTCTAAATACTATCCCATTCAGTCTTCCTAACAGCCGTATGATAACAGAGGTCTTATTATCACCTTTATTTCATAGGTAAGGAACCTGACCTACCAAGTGGTTAGGTAGTGTGAAGCTAGGAGTTTAAATAGCTAAGGCACTCCCAGCTTCAGAATTCATGCTTTTAATAACTATCCTATGCTGCATCCCCTCCCCCTCACTCAAAAGAGGTATAGATTTGGTGAAAATAAAGGTTCAAAAAAATGGGAAAAGGGGAGAATATTCCTAAACAAAAAAGGAAAGGGTTGTCATAGTCAAATGTTTTTCAGAAGTAAGGAGAATAAAGAGTTTGTTGGACTAGATTAAAAAGGAAGTCCTTGAGGAGCACCTGGTGGATCAGTTGGTTAAGCGTCCGACTCATGATTTATGCTCAGGTCATGATCTCAGGGTGGTGAGATCGAGCCCCACCTCAGGCTCCATGCTCAGCACAGAATCTGCTTGTCCCTTCCCCTGCTTGTGCCCTTGCGCTCTAGGAAATAAATAAATAAATTAATTAATTAATTTAAAAAATCTTATTTAAAAAATGACGTGTTTGATGAAAGAAAGAAAGAAAGACAGAAAGACAGAAAGACAGAAAGAAAGAAAGAAAGAAAGAAAGAAAGAAAGAAAGAAAGAAAGAACACATTAAGATAATGAAGGATAAGGGCACCTGGGTCGCTCAGTCCTTAAGTGTCTGCCTTCAGCTCAGGGTGTGATCCCAGCGTTATGAGATCAAGCCCCTCATCAGGCTCCTCTGCTGGGAGCCTGCTTCTTCCTCTCCCACTCCCCCTGCTTGTGTTCCCTCTCTCTCTGGCTGTCTCTCTGTCAAATAAATAAATAAAATCTTAAAAAAAAAAGATAATGAAGGATAAATTGAATTCCAGACTTCTAGAATATTTGAATGAAGATTAGGATGATTAGAAACAAGTCATTCTTGGGGCACCTGGGTGGCTCATTCATTAAGCATCTGCCTTCGGCTCAGGTTATGATCCCAGTGTTCTGGGATGGAGCCCCACATGGGGCTCCCTGCTAGGCGGGAAACCTGCTTCTCCCTCTCCCACTCCCCCTTGTGTGTTTCCTCTCTCGCTGCCTCTCTCTCTCTCTATCAAATAAATAAAATCTTAAAAAAAAAAAAAGAAGAAACAAGTCATTCTTAAAACAAAAGAAAACAGCGCCCCCTTTTGAAGTAAACAGAGGGGAGATAATTGGTGAACTGGGAGAAAGCGCTGTCTGGGCCAGTCTCTTCGCCTGCTGATTTCTCTTCTTACATATGTCACTTGCTCTTCACACTCAGCATGCACATGAATGGTGGTTCTTAGTTTTAGTATCCCCTGTCCCCAAATATCTCTGTGTGATTTCCACCACCATTTTCCTAATATACCAAGGCTAAAATGGGGCCCCCACTTTGACACAGCTTTTTTTTCTTAGCCTAAACATTGGCTAAGTTCCTTTTTTCCTCTAAAATCCTTTTTTTCTACCTCATCATCTACTCTTCATTTTTATAGCCAATGTTTTAGTCCAAATTTGCATTGCCTTAAATGTGTGAAATGTTACAGTAGTCTCATAACCAAGAAGCAGTATTGCAAAGTGCTTAGAAGCAAAGTGCTTAGAAGCATAAGCTATTAAGTCACACAGACTTTGGAGAGAATCCCGTTTCTGACATTTGCATACTAGTTGCCTTTGGGGAAGTTATTTAATGTCTCAAAATTTGTTTTCTCATCAGTAGAATGAAGATTTCAATAATATGTGAGAAAACTAATACCTATTGTATAGTAAAAAAAATAAATATCATCCTCTTTTTCTTCTCTAATACAATTTTTTTCTACTTCATTATGCTATTTTTCTTCAGAAAATTCTAGCAGTCCCCTGTTCATAGAGAATAAAGTCCAACTCGTCATCCTTTATCCAGGCTTTTCACAACTGTCCTTCTAGCCTTATCTCCCAGTTACTGTCTCCGCTCTGCTCTAGTCAGCGTACCCTTTTCATTATTCTCTAGATATGCTTTGCTGATTTCACAGTGCAGACTCTGGCACATTTTATTCCCTAAGGCTTGGCATGCCCTTCTCTCCTTACTTCTGTACAAATTCTTAATCTTAAATTTTACCTCTTTAATAAATCTTCCATGGTGTTCTTATTGCCTCTTACATGTACTAAATCATCCACAACCCGGCGCTATAATTGAGTTGTTGGTAAGATCAGTGCAGCTAAAGACCACTTTTGTTTCCTTTGTATGTCCCAGAGCACCTAGCACAACCGGACAGTGGGGGGCTGACTAAACATTCTTCAGTGTATAAAGAAAGTATACATATATTTCAAAGAGAAGGGAAACAATTTTATTGTTTGTATAAATGTCTTAAATCTTCTCTTTTTAATTTTAACTGAGGAGATATCACAGGTAGTTAAGTTCTTGTTGATTCTTATGAAGTACAATACTGATTTCTAGATTTTATAAGATATACCAGATTCATTTTGAATTTTATGCCTTTAAGATTTTTATTGACATACAAATGTAAGTAGATCAAATATTAAAATACTTAACTTTGTATAATTATTTTAAACATTATGAAACCAGCAGCAAAACCAACATTCATACAAACCGTTATGCTAATTGAACTAAATGTGTTGTACTCGGTGAGAAACCCACACAGGAAAATAAGAGATAATGTCTCTAGAACAAAGTTTGGACAGTTTGCTAGCAGCACCTTTAAAAAATCCTAGTCTCCTAAGCTTGGGATTCTTCAGCTGTGACACTGTGTGTGTGCCACACCCATCGGGTTGCTTCTCATAGTCCCCAGTGGGAATTGGGGGGGTAGGGTGAATAAGGGGAGCTGATGAAAACATTAAGTTCAAGCTGCCTGCTGTATCCTGAGTAATAAAGTCCCTGTGTCTCTGCCCCAGGAGTCTCAAGTCTTCTGCATGTATCTATGAAACTTCAGCATGATAATTTATTTGTATTTATTGAGTAGAACTTCACAGTTCTTTTCTTTTTTTTTTTTTAAGATTTTATTTATTTATTTATTTGAGAGAGCGAGAGAGCGCATGATCCGGGGTAGGGAGAGGAACAAGCAGACTCCATGCTGAGTGAGGAGCCTAAAGGGGGCTGGATCTCAGAATCCCGAATTGAAATTAGGGTCAGACGTTTAACCGACTGAGCCACCCAGGCATCTCCACAGTTATTTTCAAAGTTTGTATACAAAATCTTCTTCCTTTAGAAATAATTTATAAATGAAATTAAAAATTTTAAGTTTATAAATGAACTTACTTCCTAACCAAACAAATCCAATAAACCAAATTCAAAATGTTTAGAAATAAAATTTTCATGGTTAAGGATGACTTCTGCAGTAAAATAGTGTAGCTACATGTTAATACTTGAATCAGGACTCACTGGTTTTGTAGCATCCTTTAGTAGAATTTTTCATATGATTGTAGAAATAGTACTGAACGAACATATCTATGAATTTCAATACTTTTTCAATGAAAATGTGTGTTATGACTTCTAAGGTAGAGGATTAGTGATCTTTGCATGCATTATAAGTCTTTCAACTGCCGTATTTCTTACTAAGCAACCTACTTGTTTTTATAAAATAGGTTTCTTTGGGAATACAAGTTCATATTTCTAAAAAAAAAAAAATATCCTGCCTTCCATTTCCTATCAGAACTATGCAAGGTTTTGGGTGTGCTTTTTTAAAAAATTACTGAAAATAGATTATTTACTCTTAAAAGCAAGTTGCTAAGTCATGAATATAAAATTTTTTATAAAAAGTTTATTTTTATATGTTTGTCTATCTCTATGTGGTTGTATATATTTTTATGTTTGTAAAAGCATGGACATCTGAGGAAGGCTATGCATCAAACTGTTTCCATAGGTTGCCTGAGAAGGAATAGGTGTGTAGAGGGAGATAGTTGACTTTTCCTTTGCCTATCTCTATGTTGATGTTGTTTTTGCTTTCAGTGTGAATTGTTTTTATCCTAGAAAGGCACACCGGCAAAGTATTTTTAACAAAACAAACATAAGTATTAAGGAAACAAAAAAGGAATTGAATTAAAATTGTGATAGACACCTCTGTCAGTCAATTATTTATATTACTTTTTTGGCACAAGAGGATATCAGTTTATAAACCTGAATAATATTTTGAAATACTTTACTTTTTATGTAAATTTTGAGTTTCCAGTCAATGTAGCTACCACAGTATCTATTTTGTATTTTATATAACTTGAGGCATCTTGATGCTCCATTTTCCAAATATTTTTTTCCTTATTTTAAAATGTATAGGGTGGTATAATTTTATATTTATTTGAAAATATGTAATTTTTCAAAAAAATTAGTTTGAATCATGGAAGATGTGGGACTCTTAAATTTATGTTATGGTATAAAATTGAAATCAGATTATATTAGTTCCTTGAGATACTATATTTAATAATATTTAATTATTTTGCAAGGGCTAATATTGAGAGTAGTTTTTCCAGTGAAATAACTTGTGCTTATTAATTTTTCATAAGCTATATTATAACATGGGAAACCTTATTACTTGAACTTACTTGAAATATTTAAATACTTATTTTTTATAGATTAAATCATTTTATAGCCTTATATTTTTGGTTATTTTAGGTTTTTCTTATATTTTTAACATATTTTGAATATATAAATATTAAACATTTTAAATTAACATATTTGTATTTTCCTCTCTAAATGTGTGTTGCTTACTTCTAAATATGCATTGCTACATTTCTAAAAATGCATGAATATGCATTTGCATAGCATAGTGGATTTTTAAAAATCTGCTGCTTACATCTCTTTTCTTTAATACAAGATGGCTTCCCGGTTTTCCCATTCATTTAGTCAAAGGCCACTTACTTATCCATTATTTCATGTCTGAACCTGTCTCGGTTCCCTGAAATATATTAGTCACATTTCTGTAAGGGAAAGGGTCACATGCAACTTAAAGTTCTTTGGAAATCTATCACCACACAAAACTAGGAAGTGTAAGATTAAGTATGGTGCTCTTACCAGAAAAAGATTTAGAAGGGATGCAGGGCTGGCCATATCATAGATTTCTACTGGGTGGGTGCAGATGAGAGGAGGAATATAAAATTGAGATTGATTTTTGTCTTCAGAAATTTCAATTAATTTCAGTAAAGAAAGCAGCATTTATAGTGAAATCTTATCAAATGATAAGTTTGAGTATTTAAATTATTCTGGCAATTGCTTATATTTTAAAATAAGAGATTTCATGCATTCTGTTCTATGCCTATAGATAGCATTAATAACATGGAAAAAAAGTGTGTTGATCTCTTGTGTGGTGATTTGTGACAATATAACTATATTAATTTTAATTTTGTGTTTCTCATGTCAGATCTAGCAGATTCAATAAAGAGTACAATGATTCTCTGCTTATCTTAGCTATGGATAGTTAATCATAATAAAGTTTTATGATAGGATTATCATATCAGCTGCTTTTTAACTAAAGAGTCCTGATTTGATGAGGTGAAAGATGCATTTTATGAAGAAATTTCTATAGCACATTTTGTGGTGTGCTTTATGGCATGACAATAACACTCTAGTGCTTTCATGGCTTCCGATGCATAGTGAAAGAGAACTTCGGAAAGTTTTTCTCTCTCTTCTTTCACCTTAAAACAAAAGCATTCTATTTTCCAACCTTTTTTTTTTTCTTGTCCATCTTACAAAGACAAAATATTTCTCTGTTTTTCTAGTATTTGGAGTGTATTTGTGAAACTCTAAGGTTGAGTATAATCAGATCTAAAATTCTCATCCGATTTGTTCTGACTTAGATTTTTCTCAGAAAATCCACTGCGTTCTCAGATTGGTACTAATGACATAGGCTGTTTCTTATAGTTTTCAGATCAGAGTTTTTCTGGTCCTAGTTTGGGCAATATTAAGAATATCTTTAAAACTTAACAGTCGCCAAAATATAACTTGAATAAACATGTATGTAGATATTTATACAGAATTTTAATGACAAATATACAGATAGGCTTAGACACTGGTCCAGAAGCATTTTTAATTTCATATTATCTGACAACCGTAAACATTTTTTGAAATGATATACCTTAAATTCATGAAAATCAAAGGCATGGAAGAGTAAACTTTCTCAGAATACATGGCAAGATATTCTAAGAGAGTATGGATAGATATGATATTCTTAGCCTTTTTCATTACTAACGTTCTGCCTCCCCTGTTAGAGAAGAACTTAGTTCAATTTATTTCATTTCCATTACCCTCAAATTGATTTGACTACCAAAAAATGTATTGAGTTGTTTGACATGTTGATATACAAAACCTTAATTTTAAGGGTTTTTAAATTATTCTTGTTCAACACAGATTTTAAAAAACTACTTGGAATATCGAAATGCTGCCAAATATAATATTTTTATGCCCCTGACAATTGTTTTCCTCTGCATATCCTGTAAGTTCCTGAAGGTGTTGTGTTAAAACCTTTTCTGATTTTTTTTTTTGCTGTTCTGTCAATATCTGTTTTCTATATTTTGAAACCATATTATTGGGTAGATTCGTCCTTTTGTAATTATAACATATTTATTTTTATCACTATTAAAGCTATGTTGGGTCTACGTAGTCTAATATTAGTATTGCAGTATGAGTTTCGGTTAGTTAACATTTGCCTGGTATGTATTTTTCATTCCTTTACTTTCATTTTTTCTGTGTTCTTATATTATACACATATCCCTAGAAAACAATATATAGTTGGCTCTTTTTCTTAAACTCCAGATTTAAAAATCCTTATCTTTTGAGTCTGTATTTTCTGCCTTTAATGTAACTACTTGAATATTTGAATTAAAAGTGTGATCTTAATATTTGTTTTCTTTTGGTGCCAGTTGTTCTGTGTTTCCTTTCATATCTCGTTGGATTTTTTTACTTGTTCCATTTCCTTTTTTGTTAGTTTGTTTAGTTATACAGTGTTTTAAAACTATTTTAATATTTGTGCTAGTGATTACAACATGTCTTTGACTTCAGGAAAACTTGATTTAAATGAATACTTATTTAATTTTCTTTGTAGTTATTAGGATATTAATTGTTAGGATATTAAACACTTATTTTTTTAAATTTTAATTCCAGTGTAGTTACCATACAGTGCTATATTAGTTTCAGGTGCACAATATGATGATGCAAAATTCTGTACATTTCTCAGTGCTCATCAAGATAAGTATACTCTTAATCCCCTTCACCTATTTCACCCATCCCCCCACCCATCTCCCTTCTGGTAACTATCTGTTTATTCTCTATAGTTAAGAGTCACTTTTTTGGTTTCTCTCTCTCTCTTTTTCTCCTTTGTTCATTTGTTTTGTTTCTTAAATTCCACATATGAGTGAAATCATATAATATTTGTCTTTGGCTTACTTTACTTAGCATTATACTCTCTAGCTCCATCCGTTGTTGCAAATGACAAGATTTCATTCTTATTTATGGCTGAGTAATATTCCATTTGTGTGTGTGTGTGTGTGTGTGCGCGCGCGCGCGCGCACGCACACATGGATACGACGTCATCTTTATCCATTCATCAGTCTGTGGACACTTGAAATGCTTCCATAATTTGGCTGTTGCTGCAATAAACATAAAAGTGCATATATCCTTTTGAATTAGTGTTTTTGTATTCTTTGGGTAAATACCCAGTAGCACAATTACTGGGTCATAGAGTAGGTTATTTTTAAATTTTGAGGTCCCTCCATACTGTCTTCATCAGTGGCTGCACCAGTTTGCATTCCCACCAACAGTTCAGAAGGGTTCCTTTTTCTTTACATCCTCACCAACACTTGCTGCTTCTTGTGGTTTTGATTTTAGCTATTCTGACAGGTGTGAGGTGATATCTCATTGTAGTTTTGATTTGCATTTCCCTGACGGTCAGTGATGTTGGACATCTTTTCATGTGGCTATTGGCTATCTGTGCTATCTGTATATCTTCTTTGGAGAAATGTCTGTCCATGTTTTCTTCCCATTATTAATTGGATTTTTTGTTATTTTGGTGTTGCATCATATAAATTTTTTATAGATTTTTGATACTAACCCTTTATTGGATATGTCATTTACAAGTATCTTCCATTCAGTAGGTTGTCTTTTAGTCTTGCTGGTTATTTCCTTTGCTTCTAAGCATTTTTATTTTGATACAGTTGCAGTAGTTTAATTTTGCTTTTGTTTCTCTTGCCTCAGGAGACATATCTAAAAAAAAAAAAGTTGCTCAGGCTAATGTCAGAGAACTTACTGCATGTGCCACCTTCTAGAATTTTTATGGTTTCAAGTTTCACATCTAAGTCCTTAATCCATCTTGAGTTTGTTTTTGTGTATAGTCTAAGAAAGTGGTCCAGTTCCATTCTTCTGCATGTAGCTGTTCAGTTTTCCCAACATCATTTGTTGAAGATACTTTTTCCCATTGCATATTCTTGCCTCCTTTGTCAAAGATGAATTGACCATTTCATCATAGGCTTATTTCTGGGCTTTATCTTCTGTTCCATTTATTTCTCTTTCTGCTTCTTCATTATTAGTGTATAGAAGTGAAATAGATTTTATATATTAATTTTGTATCCTGAAAACTTACTAAATTCATTTATCAGTTCTAGTAGTTTTTTGGTGGAATCTCAGGGTTTTCTATATATAGTATCATGTCATCTGCAAACAGAGAAAGTTTTACTTCTTCCTTACCAATTTGGATGACTTTTATTCCTTTCTCTTTTCTGATTGCTGTGGCTAGGACTTCCAGCACTTTGTTGAGTAAAAGTGTTGAGAGTGGACATCCCTCCTCTCAGTTTTTCCCCATTGAGTATGATGTTTGCGGTGGGTTTTTCATTTATGGCCTTTATTATGTTGAGGTATGTTCCCTAAGAGCTACTTTTTTGAGAGTTTTTATCATGATTGCATCTTGTACTTTGTCAAATGCTTTTTCTTCATCTGTTGGAATGATCTTATGTTTTTTATCCCTTCTCTTATTGATGTGATGTATCACATTGATTGATTTGTTAATATTGAACCACCCTTGTATGTTGGGAATAAATTGCATTTGATCATGGTGAATTTTTTTTTAATGTATTGTTGGATTAAGTTTGAAAATATTTTGTTGAGGATTTTTGCATCTATGTTCATCAGGGATATTGGCCTGTAATTCTCATTTTTTTTTTTTTTTTGTGGTGTCTTTATCTGGTTTTGATATCAGGGTAATGCTGGCCTCAGAGAATAAACTTGAAAGTTTTCCTTCCTCTTCTGTTTTTTTGGAATAGTTTGAGAAGAATAGATATTGACTCTTCTTTAAATGTTTGGTAGAATTTACCTGTGAAGCAGTCTGGTCCTCGATTTCTGTTTGGTGGGACTGTTTTGATTACTGATTCAATTTCATTTCTGGCCATCAGTCTGTTCAACTTCTCTATTTTTTCCTGCATCAGTTTTGGTGATTATATGTCTAGGAATTTAATCCATTTTTTTCATGGTTGTACAATTTGTTGGCATATAATTTTCCATAATATTACCTTACAATCCTTTGTATTTCTGTGGTGTTGGTTGTTGTTTCTCCTTTTTTATTTGAGTCCTCTCTCTCTCTCTTTCTCTCTCTGAAGACTCTGCCTAAAGGTTTATCAGTTTTGTTGCTCTTTACAAAGAAGCAGATCCTGATTTTTTTGATCTGTTTTATTATTTTGTTTTAGTTTCTATATTGTCTTAGATACTTTTAGTAATGTGTTTTTATTCTACAGATGTATTTCTATAATATATTATCTTGGCTTCAATATTTATTAAGATTTATCCAAATTTCTTTGAAATTTGTACGTTCCTATTTCTCTGTCCTTCTGAGTTCATTCTCCTAATGCCTGAAGAACTACCTCAATATTTGTTCTGATATAGATATCCTGGTGATGAATTTTTTCTGTCTCTGTGTCTCTTTCATTTTTTCCCCCTAAAATGCCTATTTCAATTTAATTTTTAATCATATTTTTAAAGGACATAGAACTCTATGATTGCAGTTATTTTTATTTTTACTAGTTTTATTTTCTGGCTTCCATTCTGGTGAGATTTTTAGTATTGGTTTTTGAAAACTTATGTGTCTTTCCTCTGGCTGCTGTTAAACTTTATTTTTCTTTTCTTTTCTTTTTTTTTTTTCTTTCTTTTTTTTTTTTTTAATTGAAGTGTAGTTAACATGCAACATTACATTAGTTTCAGGTATACAGCATAGTGACTTGAAAACTCCATATGTTATGCTATGACTACCACAAATACCTATCATCTGCCACCATAGAAAGCTATTAGAGTACCATTGATTATATTTCCTATGCTGTACCTTCCATCTCTGTAACTTATTCATTCCGTAACGTGAAGCCTGTTAACTCCCACTGCCTTTCAACCATTTTGTCCACCCTCCACCTCTCTCCTCTGTCAACCATTAGTTTATCCTCTGTACTTATGAGTCTGTTTCTGTTTGTTTGTTAATTTGTTTAGATTCCACATATAAGTGAATCATATGGTTTTAGTCTTTCTCTGTCTAACTTATTTCACTTAGTAAAATATGTAGGTCTATCCATGTTTTTGCATGCAAATAGCAAGATCTCATTCTTTTTTTATGGCCAAGTAATATTCCTCTATATGTTCTTTATCCATTTATCTATCAATGGACACATAAGCTGCTTCCATATCTTGGCTATTGTAAATAATGTTGCATTAAACATAGAGGTACATATGTCTTTTTCAATTAGTGCTTTCAGTTTCTTTGTGTAAATACCCAGTAATGGAATTACTGGATCACCAGGTATTTCTATTTTTATTTTTTTCAAGAAACTCTGTACTGTTATCTACAGCCACTTTATATTTCCCAAATAGCGCATAAGAGTGCCATGAACATCTTCCAACACTTGTTATTTTTTATGTTTTTGATACTAACCATTCAGACAGGTTGAGATGATATTTCATTGAAGTTTTGTTTTGTGTTTTCCTTACAATTCATGCTGTTGAGCATCTTTCCATGTGTCTGTTGGCCATTTGAAGTTCTTTTCTTGAAAAATGTTTATTCAGGTCTTCTGCCTATTTTTAATTGGATGATGATGATGATGACGACACTGTATTGAGCTCTATAGGTTCTTTATATATTTTGGTTATTAATACCTTATTGGATATATTATTTGGGCAAAGATCTTTTCCAGTCAGTAGATTGCCTTTTTATTTTATTGATGATTCCCGTGGTTGTGCAGAAGCTTTTTATTTTGTGTAGTCCCAATTGTTTATTATTGTTTTTGTTTTTTCCCTGAGGAGACATATGTAGAAAAATGTTGCTAAGGCCAATGTCAAACAGATTACTGTCTATGTTTTCTTATAGGAGTTTTATGGTTTCAGGTTTCATATTTAGGTCTTTAATCCATTTTGAGCTTATTTTTGTGCATGGTGTAATTAAGTGTTCCAGTTTCATTGTTTTGCAAGTAGCTACCCAGTTTTCCCAGCACTATTTATTGAAGAGATTGTACTTTTCCCACTGTATATTCTTTCCTCTTTTATTGTAGAATAAGTGACCATATAAATTTGGGTTCATTTCCAGGCTCTCTGTTCTTTTCTACCAATTTATGTGTCTGTTTTTATGCCACAACTATACTGTTTTGATTACTATAGCTTAGTGGTATTTCTTGACATTGGGATTGTGATACCCCAGCTTTGTTCTTTCTCAAGATTGCTTTGACTATTTGAGGTCTTTTGTGGTTCTATACAAATTTTAGGATTATTTGTTTTAGTTCTGTGAAGAATATTTTAATATTTTTTGGGGGATTACATTGAATCTCTAGATTGCTTTAGGTAATATGGACATTTTAGAAATAGTAATTATTCAGATCCATGAACATAGTCTGTCTTTCCATTTTTTCCTGCCATCTTCAATTTCTTTCCTCAGTGTTTTATAGTTTTCATTGTGTAGGTCTTTCACCTCTTTAAGTTTATTCCTATGTATTTCATTCTTTTTGGTAAAATTGTAAATGTGATTATTTTCTTACTTTCTCTTTCTACTTTGTTTTTAGTTTATAGAATCACAGCAGATTTCTATATATTAATTTTGTAACCTGCAACTTTACTGAATTCATTCATCAGTTACAGTGATGTTTTGATGGAGTTTTTTGAGTTTTCTATGTAAAATATCATGTCATTTGCAGGTAAGGTGTTTAACTTCTTCCTTACCAATTTGGATGACTTTTATTTCTTTTTCTTGTCTGATTGCTATGGTTAGGACTTCCAGTATTATGTTGAATAAAAGTGGTGAGAATGGACATCTTTATCTTGTTTCTGATCTCAGAGGAAAAGCTCCCACTTTTTCCCCATTGAGAATAATGTTAGCTGTGGGTTTGTCATACATGGCCTTTATTCTATTGAGGTATATTCTTTATAAACATACTTTGTTTGCCATTTTTATCATGAAGGGATGTTGAATTTTTTCCAGTGCTTTTTCTGGATCTTGAAATGATCATATGATTTTTATCCTTCATGTTTTTTTTTAAGATTTTATTTATTCATTTGAGAGAGATAGAGAGAGCAGAAGCAGGGGGAGAAGCAGGCAGAGGGAGAAGCAGGGCCTCTGAAGAGCAGAGAGCCAGATGCAGAACTCGATCCCAGGACCTGGAGATCATGACCTGAGTTGAAGGCAGAGGTTTAACCATCTGAGCCACCCAGGAGCCCCTATCCTTCATTTTGTTATGTGGTGTATTACATTGGTTGATTTGAGAATATTGCAGTATCCTTGCATCCTCAGAATAAATCCCACTTAATTGTGGTCAGTGATCCTTTTAATGTATCTTTGAATGTGATTTACTAATATTTTCTTGAGGATTTTTGCATATATTTTCATCAGGGATATTGGTCTGTGGTTTTCTTCTTTCTTTTTCTTTTTGATGTTTTGGTATCAGGGTGATGCTGGCTTCATAGAATGTATTGGAAGCTTTCTTCCACTTCTACTTTTTATCATAGTTGGAAGAGAATAGCTGTTAGCTTTATTAAATGTTTAGTAGAATTCATTTATGAATACACTTGTTGCTGAACTTTTGTTTTTAATTTTTTTTTTAAGATTTTATTTATTTATGTGACAGAGAGACAGCCAGCGAGAGAGGGAACACAGCAGGGGAGAGGGAGAGGAAGAAGCAGGCTCCCAGCCGAGGAGCCCGATGTGGGACTCGATCCCGGAACGCCGGGATCATGCCCTGAGCCGAAGGCAGACGCTTAATGACTGCGCTACCCAGGCACCCCTGTTTTTAATTTTTTTGATTACCAATTTAGTTTCTTTTCTAGTAATTGGTCTGTTCACATCTTCTGTTTCTTTTACTTAGGCTTTTAGTAGTTTGATGTATCTTTGTATGGTATTTTTTTCTGTTTGTTCTTATGGCTAGATTAAATATTGCTTCTGTGTTTCTTACCTCTCTTTCTTTCTCTGTCTCTCTCTCTCTTTTTATTTTAGGATTCCAATTATATAAATCCTGCTGTTTCACCATATACTGTATGTCTCTTATACTTTTTGTCTGTATTGCCATTGTTTATCTTCTCCATGTTTTAGTCTGAATATTTTCTCCTGACCCATATTTCACTTCACTAACCTTCTCTTCTCTTATTGAATCTAATGTTGACCTCATCTAGTGATATTAAATTTTAATTACTACACCTTTCAGTCCATTGATTTTGTGTCATAATCTTTAATTCTTTGCTGAAGTTTTCCATCTTGCCATGTAATTCCTTGAACATATTAATTACAATTATGTTAAAGTTCATGTGTTTTAAGTCTATATCTAGATCTCTTTTGGGTCTGTTTATATTACCTGGCTTTTTCCTTATTATGTACTTATTCAGTTCTCCCTCGGTAGACTTGTTAATGTTTAATTAAATGACAGGGGTAGTTTGAGGCTCCGGATTTTATTAACTTCCTGCAGAATGATTTTACTTTTGCAGGTAGTTAAGATCTAGGCACTTAATTTCAATCCAATTAGGGACTAGAGTGATTCTAAGAAGGGTGGGAGTCATTGGGAATTTAGTGAGGTTACCAAAGGAAGGGAAGCCAAGAGTTTCCTCAGGACCTCTTCTTATGCAATCTGAATTCCAGTGTTATTTTCTTAATGCAGTCTCACTGTAGTTGACTCTACTTAAGAGTTCTTATTCTCAGACACTGCTTCCTACTCAACTTCTCAGATTTTGGTTTCAGCTTGGCAAGTGATCCTTAAAGGATAAACTCTATTTCTTCCTCTACTCTCTACTACCACTACAATCAATACTATGGCCTCAGGGGTATGGGGATTTCCCCCAGACCTACCAATTCTCTAATTCTCTGCACACACCAACCGAGTGTTCAGTTTGATTCTGACCCATTCTACCTGGAGTTAGCATCAGATCTCACAGGTTAAGAATTCAGTCTCACAAGATTGCCCACATTTCAGATGTCAATCTCAAGTCCAGGTAGCTCCTATACTTCTGACTGTCTAGCTATAAATTAGAGATTCCCACAGCTCCTCTTTGTGTTTTGTAATTTACTAGAATGGCTTATAGAACTGAGGAAAACAGTTTACTTACCATATTGCTGGTTTATTATGAAAGGATACAATTCAGGAACAGTCAGACAAAAGAGATGCATAGAGCTAGGTATGGGGGAAGGAGTGTGGAATTCTCCAGGCATGCCACTCTCACAGCACTGTATGTGTTCACCAACCTAGAAACTTTCCAAATCCCCTTAGCTTTGTTTTTTATAAAGGTCTTACTAAGTAGGAGTGACTGAATCATTGGCCATTGGTGATTAAGTCAATTTCCAGCCACATTTCCTTTCCTGAAGATTAGTGTATGGGACTGGAAGTTCCATGTGGTTGGCTCCACTGGCAACTAACCTTTATCCCGAGGCTATCTAGAAGCCCCCAACCACCAATCATCTTATTAGCATACAAAAAGATACTTACCACTTGGGAGATTTCAAGAGTTTTAAGAGCTGAGTGCCAGGAAACCAGGACAGAAACCAAATATATATTAAATTGTCAGACTACAAGGATAAAAGTGGCACCAAAGGTCGCATTTACTTCTGTTAAATGACAAAATTAAATCAAGTAAATTTGGAGATCTAATTGGCTTTATTAAATTATTCATGAATCAGGACCCCATCTAGCAAGTAGAAAGGTACTCTGAGAAGTTGTACAAAATGGAAGGTTTTTATAGATGGAAAGTGGGGGCAAGAATTATTAGCAGAAGAAAAGGAGTATTCCAGAGAGGCTGTTTGCTAAAGGACAAAGGAAGGTTTCTTATAATGCAGATTACCTCATTTTTCTGTGGAGGGTGGCGAGGAACCAGATAACAAACTCATAGGTGCTGATGGAAAGAAAAAAAAAAATTATGACTGATAGGTTAAGGCCATCTTTCTGGGAGAGGTTGAAACTGTAATTTTTAAAAATTTTTTATTTAAATTCCATTTAGTTAATATACAGTGTAATATTAGTTTCAGGTGTACAATTTAGTGATTCAACAATTACATACAGCACCCAGTGCTTATCACAAGTGCAGTCCTTACTCCACATCACCTATTTAACCCATTCCCCCACCCACCTCCTGTCTGGTAACCATCAGTTTATTCTCTGTGGTTAAGTGTCTGTGAAACTTCAATTAGATTGGGTATTAAGCCCTAGTATGGAAACTCCATCTAAGTGACAGCTTTTGGGGCCTAAAGTTTTCTTTTTAAACTCCTCTGGGCTTCTGTTTTTTTGTTTTTTTGTTTTTTTCTGGAAGCTCGAGTTTTTAAGTTTTTGAATTTTCAAAGTTACTTTAGTAGCCTTGTGAGGTCTTCAGACAGATTTGTTATTTGGTCAGACTTTTCTAGTTTTTCTTAATAGAAGCATCCATCTAATCCAGGAGTTTGAGAACAGTGACCTATGTGCCAAATATATCCTGTCATCTGTTTTTAAAAATAAAGTTTTATTGGAGCACAGCCATAGCGAATTGGTTACATATTGTCTATGGATGCTTTCCTGCTACAGAGACAGACTTGAGACTTAGTTGGAGAGTTGTGACAAAGACTTTATGTCCTGTAAAGCCAAACATGCTCACTGCCTGACCTTTTCCAGAATATAACTTGCCAATTTCTGCTCTAATCCAACAGAACCAGATAAAAAAGAACTAAAATTATTTATTATGTATCTGTTTCTTCTGTTCCTATTGGGAGAATAGCTTTATTGTCTTGGATTTAATTTTTTTAATAAAAAAACATTTAAAACATAATTATTTTCATATCTAACAAAAATTTATGGCAGTTTTTGTTTCCTCCGTCCAAATTTCATCAAATTCTTGTTTATTACAAACAAAATCTGTTTTTCATATTTTGGGCAAATTATTTTAAAACAGAAAATAGCTCAGCAATGAAAGAAATGCCATGAGACAAATGTTGCTTGTAACTTGAAAATATACTACTTATTTATATAATCCAAACAAAACCAGTTTTGCTCACTGAACTTTTAACTAAGTCACAGAATTGTGAACAGAGTTAAATAGCTGGTCTGCCATTACCGGAATTTGTTTGAATCCTCTGTTGACTAGTGCAGAGATTACTGTCAAACCACTAGTGTTTCTCTTTCTGAAATTTGGAGTAATATTCTTGAATTAGCAGCAGGTTTTCCCCACTGTCAACCATATTTATGTAAATAATTCTCTGTAATTCCCCTCTAGGAATAACTGAAAAAAGATATGCTAACTCAGATTAAAGCTGCGCATTAGAAGAGGCAATAAACGTTTAAATACACTGACAGTGGATATTTTCTTTATGAGGCAGATATTTTGTATGGGACCCCAAAATCTTTTTTTTTTTAAATTTTATTTGTTTATTTGACAGGAGAGAGAGAGAGAGAGCACAAGCAGGGGGAGTGGGAGAGGGAGAACAGCTGACACAGGGCTCAATCCCAGGACTTGAGCCAGGGTCATGACCTGAGCTGAGGGCAGATGCTTAAGTAACTGAGCCACCCAGGCGCACTCCACAAAATCTTATTCTTCACAAGTTAGAAATCTTGAATATGTGGTACCATCTGTAATTATATAGTCTTAAGTAATTTGAGACCAAACAGCCATATTAAAGAGTTCTTAGTGTATTATATTTGTGTGTGTATATGTATATATACACAAATATAAATATGATATTTTCCTTCTTATGTTCTTGCCTCTGTATGTAGGTTCAGTAATGTAGAAAAAAGTAGTATGTACAATACTTCTGTTGTGAGTTTGACTCTCAAAATAATGAGAGACATTGTAGGTCTTTTTTTCAGAGTTTCAGGTGACAATGAGACCAACTCCTTAATTAACATTGTGGTTGGACTGGTTGAGTCATAACAGGTTTCTAAACTGTAGAGAATTTCTGGGAGAACATTCTCTTCTTATTTCTACCTTGTTAGCACTGTCCACCAAAGAAGCCCACAAACAACTGGGCAAATGAAATACTCTTCCTAGTGCCCAGTTGAGTTTCAATTCTAGATGGGACTCTCTAAATATGAATCTCAGTTCTGCCACTTAAAAAGTGGGTAACCCAGGGGCACCTGGGTGGTGCAGTCGTTAAGCGTCTGCCTTCGACTCAGGGCGTGATCCCAGCGTTCTGGGATCGAGCCCCACATCAGGCTTCTCCACTAGGAGCCTGCTTCTTCCTCTCCCACTCCCCCTGCTTGTGTTCCCTCTCTCGCTGGCTGTCTCTGTCAAATGAATAAATAAAATCTTTAAAAAAATAAATAAAATAAATAAATAAATAAATAAAAAGTGGTTAACCCAGAGCAAGTAACTTTTCTTTCTCCTGTGGATTAGAATAGTATCTACTTCATAAAATTAAATGAGATACATGCAAAGAACGTATTAGTCACTGAAAAAAATTGTGATATTTTTCATTATGATCATCACCACCACCCGTACTGTAATACTTCCAAAATTTTTACTGTGAACTCAAAAATTTATTATTGTTATAACTTTTTCATTGTTTTAAATATGAGTATGATTCATGTAGTGAGCTGCATTTTTTTCTGTCACTGTATAATGAATTTCATTACCCAATTAGCCTTTTCTCTATGATCAGTACATTCCCATTATGCCTTTATATAGTATTTGAACTTTTAAAAAATTGCCCTTCTAAATGTATTTTTAAGCCAAGGATATAATTTTAATTGTTCATTCTTGCTGTCCTTATTTTTAATGAAAAGTTAAGAAAGTATTCACTTGGTATAATTTAAGACACATATATGTCATTGTATGTAAATTTTACTTTAAAAATTGTAAGCAAATAATGAACTTTACTTAATGATCTGCCTTCTAAGGGTTTAATAGTTCAGTATACTGATATATGACATGTACTGATATATATTATTTACTTTGAAATGTATCAGAGAAAAGATGGATTAATAGCTACATAGAAAGAGAGATGAATATATACATATGCATACTCATCTGTGTGTCATGCAGCAGCTGTAACAGAATCTTAATTGGGGAATTAGGGATAAATGTATATGTATTCACCATATAATCCTTTTACCTTTTACTTATATTTTATATCTTTCATAATAAACTATTGGGGGGGATATACTGAACATGCTTGAATCTAAGTAGTTTTTAGTTATACAAAATAAATTGGCTATTTTAACATATCAAAATGTCATCCTTAGTGGGGAAATAATAGAACTTCTGGAGATATTAAGGAAAATATGCCATAGGAACATACCAAGTTGATATATGCTATTCTTTAGATTATATCTTATCTAATAACCATGTAGTCACATAAGTCATGCAAACTATATAAGTCATAACATGATATATGCCAATTTTGTTGGCTATATTGAAATAGGAAAATAAGGGTAACATTAATAGTTTTCCCTAAATTTACAGGATTTATGATAAAATAAATTAATATTTGTTATTTCTAACTTCATTCTAAAATGGGGTTTAGATGAATTTTAAAGCAGAGTCACAAAGTAAAGTTTTGAGCCAAAGTAGAAATGATGGATGCAGCCTGTTGCCCTGTACAAATGGGCTGCTGTCCAATCCTTCCTCATGCGCAGTGTAGCCTTTTAAAGGATCCTGCAATCTCAGAGCCCTTTATTCTGAAGAAAAGATTCACAGCAGCCATACTCTCAGTTTTGAAGGGGGAAAAAACACTTTATTAATATTATAAAAATCTAATAGAAACAGAAGAAAAGGGAAATCTACACAGAGATGAGGGCAATAGTAAGCAGTAAAGGAGAATAAGACAGAGTTACATCAAATAGGTACTGACAACATCCAATCTCATTAGCTGGGGAAGCTCCTTGGAGATAGCCAGACTGGAGTTCTGCTTGAGAGGCCTAGGCTGAGCATTCCTCCCCTCAGGTGAGACTTCCAACTGACCGTCCCCCTAAGGGCCATATTTGTAGGACAGATGACAGGGTCTGAAGTTAAACATTTGCTTGTCTACCTGCAGTTTGGAGCAAGCTGCACTCCTATGTTATCATGTCTTTACATATTCAAGGAGCCTGGACTGGGTGTGCCCAGATTCCATTCTGGGGGGCCAGCCCAGCCTGGAGCCAAAGGGAATGCAAGGCAAAATTTATACCTCTCGGTGTACAGACCAGAAGGGCCAGTTCTGACCTGGACGCCAGCTAATGTCAACTAATCAGGCTCCCATGGTGACTTATGCAGCACGAGTCTCACAAACAAAATTCTTTAGCCTGCCTGCATATGTGCAGGTCAGGATGGTCAGTTATGCAGGACAAATCACAGAAACCTCCACCCATACAATACACCCTTCCAATCTTTTAGATGCAAAATAGTATATTAATAATTACCTTCAGTTTTAAGATAGAGAGTAAATAATATAACTGTATATAAAAAATTTGATAGTGTTCAATAAAGGTAGCAGGTATTGTTGCTACCTTCTTGGAATAAATAAGTACAGCACTTCTGGTGATTAAAATAAAGGAAGCAACAGTCACTTGATTTCTGATGTACTGTATCTCTTAAAATCATTCATATTATTTAAATCGAATGATAACCATTTTCATTCCTGTATTACTTCCTTCCCTTAATTCTAAACAAACTGTAACTTACCTAGAGAATACCCTTTGATGGTTTGTTTATTCATCTTTTTCGTTATTCCTTTATTGTGTGATTTTTAAAGCTGCTTTAGCATTTAGAATACTTGGCAGTCAGTTATACCTTTATCCTATTAATCACAAGAATTCCAATTGATACAGAGTTTTGCAGATCTTTTTTTTTTTTTTTTTTCCTTCTATGTTTCAAGAGTGTGCATTTGCTTTTCTGCAACTCCCAGGGGAGAATTAGCAAATATGTTTGTGGGTATTTACTGGAAAGGTAATAAAAGAATAAAATAGAAGACACAATGGAAATGCTTCCTACGAGGAGAAATTAAACTAATAGGGATTATTTAACCAAAAAGAAAGAAAGTTGAAACACAATATTCAATGAAATGGACTTACCTATAGCATGTTATGATAATATGTTGCCTAAAAGGAGACCTTCCCAGTGCTCAATGATAGTTTTTAAACTCTGACAGAAAGGTTGTGGGTTAACTCCAAAATTTCCTAAAATATCAGTGTGTCCCATGTGTGATCATTGTGATCGGTCTTAGTGAAAATTATGAAAACCCAGAAATTTTATGCACCTGCTTTTTGTTCTTTAAAAGTATAAGTTCTGGGATGCTGGGTGGCTCTGTCGGTTCAGTGTCTGACTCTTGGTTTTGGCTCAGTTTATGATTTCAGGGTCTTGAGACTGCGTGCGACATTGGACTCCACACTCAGTGCAGAGACGGCTTGAGATTCTTTCTCCCTCTCCCACTGCTTCTCCCCCGCTCACACATGTGCTCTCTCTCTCTCTAAAATACGTAAATAAAATAAAATCTTTATAAAATAAGTTTAGCAATGTGGAATTTAAAAATGTTAACACAACACAGGAAATATCAGAAAATGTATTGCCTTGTTGAATAAACTGAAAAAGGTAGCTTTGCCTCAATCCCACATAATATATATATATATACATATATATATGTGTGTGTGTGTATATATATATATATGTGTATGTGTATATATATATATATATATATATATATATATATGTATGTATGTATATTTTAGATCTTTCCTAAATGACAGTTGATCGGCTGTAAGAGCTAACTTGTTTCTCCTAAGTTACCCTTTTATGGGGAAAACAAAGAAATAGCTCAACTAGGTGTCATAGCATTAATGCTCCAGTACAGGCTCTGCTGCTTACTGACTCTGTTACCTGGGATAAATCATTTTGTTTTTGCATCTAATTTTTTACGCATTATACTAATTGATCTCTAAGATTTTCTATTTGTATCATTCTGTGATTAAATTTAAAAAAAAAGGTATGTTTTTTAGTCTACTATATTAGGCATATTAAATGTATCTTCCCAAAGTGTTAACCCACATTCCAATGGAATTATTTATTCAGTTGGAAAAATCTTGTAAAGTGCACAATATCTAAACTAAATTTGATTTTTATTTCCATGTAGCTAGTGTACGTAACTAGGATAGAAAATAAATTATAAATAATTAAAACCTATTTTTAGGAAAACAAGTTTTTTAAGTAAACTCTACCCCCAACCTGGGGCTCTAATTCACAACCCCAAAATGAAGAGTCACATCGTGTACTGAATGAATCAGGCAGGTGCCCTAGGAAAAAGAATTTTAATGAAAGCCAGCCGTCTTACTAAATCTATGACTCTTATACCTACCTGCTGTCCCTGGTACTCTTGAAGCTACAAGTTATGCATTGAAGTGATATCACTGACACAGGATCTAGTATCTCAGAATCCAGGATGCCTCTTAAATCATGTTTTCTTTCTTTGGTAGTATTATTATTATTCCTTAGAAATTCTCAGGTACTAAAATCATATTCTAATACCTTAAAGAATGGAATATTTATTTTAGAAATTGAAGTTCCTAATTGGCAGTAGCTTGGCGTTCTTTTGTTGCTATGAAAGAGGATATGGGATAATCATTTTGCATTGATTTTCTGATTTTTGCCATGAAACTAAAATAGATACCCTGTGCCTTTTCATATGCAGTACTTTGTTAGTGTAGTAGTATGTCAACATTTGAAACCTAAAGGAGAAAACAAAACAAAACAAAAAAAACAAAACAAAAACTGTTTTGGTAGATACTTGGGAACATTCTATACTTCTCTTTTTTTAAATCCTTGGTTGTTGTTGTTGTTGTTGTTGTTTTAACGTAGGTCACATTATCTTTGCTTTATAGATGAGTAAATTGAAGTCCAGTCAGGTTCACTGTTTTGCTCAAGTACCCAGGCAATAGGTGGTAAAACCTAGATTAGAATATGCCTGCTTGATTCCAAAGCCAAAAATACTTGTACTACACAGGTATTCCAGCTTTGCATAAAAGTCACCTGGTGAACCTTTAAAATATCAATGATTTGAATGTTCAGAACCAGTTGAGAATTATTAAATTATACTGTTTTTCAAAATTTTTGAAATATTTATTTTAACATATTTTAAAGATACATAAGTCAAATTTAAGACATAACTTGCCAATTATTTTATTCCCTATAGTAATACAGTGTTGATGAACAGATGTTTAGCTGTGTTTGTATGACTAAGATAAAATAATAATGTGTTGTTATTATGACATATCCAAATGTCAAGAATGAGTATTTCCACTTTCAGTTACAAAATTTCTAATATTATTTTCTAGTTGTTTGAAAGCAAAACTAATGCCTAAGAATGTAAGTTACTTGTGCACACTACCATTTTAAAGAGAGGAATTGGTTTTCTGGTTCAGAGATGAAATATATATTTAAAAAAATGAAAACCCAGTTTACAAGGAATTCTATGCGCAGAACTAATTTGTGACATTCATTTTGTGATTAATGTTTAGGAGTCACAGGATTACCTTAAAAATAGCAATGTTATGAATATAATAGAAATATGAAAAGAATACAATGTTGTCTATGTACTTCATTATTTACTAATGAAATAACATGATGATTTCTCATTTAATTACAAATTTCCAGCTAGATGGCAAGCAATTCAAAAGGGGATTTAATGTGATGATGTAATTTTGTGATTAGTGTGTTTCCCTTAAACTTTCAGTCATAAATTATATTTTAATTTGGGAACGTGTTCACACAGCATCAACATGGGATAAATTCTTACTATATGCCGATGGGAAAGGGATTTTTTTTTTTTTTTGCTAAAAGCATTAAAGCAATTTTGTTGATAGAATTTATTAGCACTGTTCTTTGTATCTTTTTATACAACCGTGTGGTTTCTATTAATTATTATAATAATAATAAAATAAACCTATGAATTGATACACTTGGATGATTGATACATGTCTATTTATAAAGTTGCCTCAGAAACTGAAACATTAATAACATTTTTGGCATAAAGTAACGTGCTTTTACTGAATTTTAGGCTGTGACAAAGTAGATCTTTGCCGAGATTATTACATTAAAAATGAATCTTGCAAAATGTTCAGTGAATTTATTTTTCCATTTCTCTTATCTTTTTATTAAATTATTTTCCAATATAATTTTATTGAATGCCTACTAAATTCAAGTACTCCTTTAGGTGGTAGCATATAGTATGGCTACAATCCGTAGTATGGCTAGTAGCAAAATTACAAGGAAGAAAAACATTAAACAAATACTTCTAAGTATCAAGTATGTTGTGCATTTTCTGATCTTTGGGACATTTAACAATAATCCAGGGGGAGGGAGGGATTTTGAGGACTGAAACGTGCTGAGACATAGGGGTGAGAGAAGAGTGTTTCTGAATGAGGGAATTACCATTCTAAACGCATTGAGGCAAGTCGTTTAGAAAGCAGTGGTATATTAGTTTTCTACTGCTGCTGTAACAAATTACCACAAACTCAGCAGCTTCAAATAACAAAAAAATTATTATGTCACAATTCTGAAGGTCAGAAGTCTGGGGTGGGTGTTTGTCTGGTTTCTCTAGTTTAGGTTTCACAAGGCCAAAATCAAGGTGTCACCACCTGGGCTCTTAACTGGAGGTTCTGAGGGTGAGGAGGACGGGCGGGAGGAAATCCATTTCCAAGCTCCTTCAGGTTGATGGCAGAATTCATTTGTGGCTCCAGGGCTGACTTTCCCATTTCCTTGCTGGCTGTCAGCCAGAAACCATTCTCAGCAATTCAAGGCCTCCCGCATTCCTTGTCACATTGAAAGTTGCTGCCTCCAACAGAGCAAGGAGTCTTTTTTACCCATTGTAGACCTCTGACTTCCCTTCCTGCATACCTCCATTTCTGCTTTTATCTGGGAAAAGGCTCTGCTCTTCAGAGCCCATGTAATTATATTGGGTTTACTGAGATAATTTGGAATAATCTCCCTATCTTAAAACCAACTGATTAGTAATTTTAATTGCATCGGCCAAATCCCTTTGCCATGTGATATAGCATATTCATAGGCTTGACACTATGGGCATAGATCAGGGAGCCAAAATTCTGCCTACTACAGGGGATGGGAATTTCATGGCAGATAAAGAGATCAAGGAACTTAGTGGCTTGGTTGTTGTTTAGGTAAATTTAGACATTGTAGTCACTCAAATGATGACAGGGTTGTAGAGGAGAGAAAAACTGAAGTCAAGTGAAAAAGTCTCTAGGAAATGAAAAGTGATAACCTAGAGACTGGCAGTTAATAGACACAAGGATGGGTAGAGGGAGACATGAGCTTCACAGATTAGAGAAATATTGCAGACTATGGAGGGGTGTTAATCAGGAAGTTGTACTGGGGTGCCTTATCAAGTGCTGAAAAAGAGATACCTCCAACTGAGGGAACACAGGAAAATCCAAGTGCTTGGGAGAGAGCCAGGTTTTAGATAGGTCAAACGCTGAACTGGGTGTTCTTACAGTTTATGACTTTGAGAAGTCCATTTGCAATGGAACAGTGTTTCTAGGGACAAAATAAGGAATTTGAGAGAGAAGCACAATCGGGAATGGATCAGGAGAGAGAACACAAATTTCACCAGGGGAATGGAAGCATTGGAGAAAATCGACAGAAAGTAGGGGTGAAGGGAAGTGACTCAAGTTGACTACAGATTTCCCAAGAAGATAAGAAATCTAATGATCCCTTGATAGTGAATACATTTCTTTCAGTAATTATTAAGTGATCAGCAGAGGAAATCCAGTAGATGAGAACTTCATGGTTTTCAGTGGTGGGTGATAGAGTTGGTACCAAGCAGATTTCAAGGACTGCAAAGTCTAGAGCATGTATGATTCAAGCCAGTCATTTGTTTCCTTCATTATTCATCATGTCTTATGAGAGTCAGTACATAAGATTAAGAATACAAACTGTGGCTCTGGTGCGTATGGGTTTCAGTCTTGGCCTTGTAATTGTGCCCAAGTTACTTAAATTCTCTGTGCCTCAGATTCTTCAGCCATGAAGTGGAAATGATAACAGAAGTGACTGTTGCAGCTGGGTACTTTAGAAAATCAAATGAGTACATGGCCCATTGTAACCCATTTGTAACTGTTAGCTAAGCTATTTAATGGCCACTTATACAATTTTTTTTTTACCTACTTATATAAGATTTAAATATTGTGGAGCATGCAAGATAAACTATTTCTCAGACTAGAGACCCATGCTAAACTGAATAATTTTATGTCATTTTGGTTCAATTGTGCTACCTAAGAAACACCATATTAACCTTAGATAAGTATATATTATTGCTTGTGTGTTCTGGTGGAACTGCACCAACATAGTGGATAGGAAACTAGGTTACAGTTTTAAGTGATTGCGGTAGATTTGAAAGTGCCAATCCAAGTAAAGTAAAGTTGCCTGAAGGATTGTTTTTTCTTTCATAAAAAGAACCATGATCTTCTAGATGTAATACTCTTGAGAAATGTATTTGTCATTAAAAACAAAGGAGGTCAAATGATTTTCTAGGTATAGTAGTCACCATAAATATCTACTGTCACCTGTAGAGAGGCAGAAGAAATATGCTGTCACTTCTGTTATTGGAAAACTGTCCATCTCTTTTCTAGCTTCCTCCTCCAAGCACCCTTCCATGGAGAATTACCCTTGTACAACTCAATTTGTAGCAGAGTAAAAAGTTTTTATTTTATTTTATTTTTAAGATTTTATTTATTTATTTGACACAGAGACAGCCAGTGAGAGAGACAGCCAATGAGAGAGAGAAAAGCAGGGGGAGTGG
This sequence comes from Ailuropoda melanoleuca, assembly GCF_002007445.2. Taxonomy (NCBI): domain Eukaryota; kingdom Metazoa; phylum Chordata; class Mammalia; order Carnivora; family Ursidae; genus Ailuropoda; species Ailuropoda melanoleuca. The sequence goes on along the minus strand of NC_048228.1, from coordinate 37,883,594 downwards.
GAGAAGAAGAAGCAGGCTCCCAGCAGAGGAGCCTGATGTGGGGCCCCATCCAAGAACACCGGGATCACACCCTGAGCCGAAGGCAGACGCTTAAAGACTGAGCCACCCAGGTGCCCCGAGAGTAAAAAGTTTTTAAGATAAGGAGGCATTTCCTAAAATACTAGCCTATTGCCATTTAGGATTAGTTCAAACTGTACAGTTGACAATTTGAAACCTCCTAGATGCTCATCTTTATGCTACATGAGTTGCATGTTAAGAATTCATTCTAATTTATTACTTTACAAAGAAAATATTTTAAATGCATTAGAGTATTAGATGCTGAATCTGATTTTTTAATAAATGATTTCAAAAGGAAGTAAAAATAGTTTACAGGGGATGTGAGAAGAAATGTGTTTTTTAAATTAATTAAAATAGTTAATGTCAATAGATTAAAATACTTCCAAAGAATATTGATGTCAGATATCAAGTGATTGGTAATTGTGATTTTGGTCATTGTGCTTCTAGATTAACTTTTTCTATTTGTAACTATAAAATTAATACTATCACTTCAGCATATTTTGATTGGACTGCAGTTTTTTTTTTAAATTGGTACATACAAGGTACTTTATTAACCATTTTAAAGGATGTAAAAAGTATTCAATTTAGTTTCTGCCTTAAGGTCCTAATACAACTAAAGGGATGAATGATGTACATACATAACAATTGTCAAAGGTACAGTATAGTAAGGACCATATTCTGCAAAGCACAGTAGAGGATAAGACAAGATGCAGTACCAGAAATCTGCCAGTCAAAACTCTCTTTTTATATTGCAGATAGACAATGGACGTATTAAGTGGAAGAGTAGGATATAGAATGTATAATATCAGAATATAGTAAACTTTATAAGGAATATTTTTATAAATATACGTATACAAATAGAAAATACTAGAGGAAAATGTCTAAAAGCATAATTGTTCATTGATTATCTCCATTTTGTTTCCTCAAGATAAGGGAGTGAAAGAAGTTAGAAAGGATGGAGGAAGTTTGTAAGCATGAAAGTGGGCCTCTGCTGGAGTCTATATTCTGCCTGATCGGATGGGGACAGAAGATTCTAGAGCATCACTTTTACCATATAGTTGGTCCCACCTTGAGGCACAGAGGCTAGTGGTTTGTACCTGTATGTATCAGTTATTGACTTTGGGTAGGGAGCTGGTAATCTCCTAAGTAAAGCAGCTTCCCATAGGCTGAGAGAAATTCTCCAGGGAAGGAAGCAGCTATGAACCTTTTGCAGCTAACACTCATATTAACTAGATCTATAAAGGGGTATGGGCAGACAGCTCCAAAAGTGTTCAGAATACATTACTGAGCAATCAACAGCATACCTATATTTAATCTCACACACACGGACAAACACAAGGTTCAATCATTAAACAGTTAGCAAGTACCTATTAACTATTGAAAATGAATAGTGAACTGGTATAGGTTAAAAGAAAGAAAGAAAGAAAGCACAAAAACACTATAACCTCTTTCTTTATTGAGAAAGATACCAACATCTCTGGAGGCAGTAGTCAAATATAACCTTATTTATGTATAATAGGTTTTATGTTAAAGTAATGTACTATATTCAACTATTGTAGAAGGGCAAAGAAGGGCTCAACTCTTGTTACTTGCTGTTTATATATTTTTAAGTGTACCCAGAAAATAATAATAATAATAATAATAATAATAATGATAACAATAATAATAATGGATTTTTTTGACTTAAAACTTTAAGCCTCACTTCTCTGAAAAATTCAACTGTATGGAATATCTTGCTTCTAATGGAACGCTATGTAAACTACATATGCCCACATAGCTCTGCCTATGACATGACGTGTAATAACATCTCATTTATCCAGTTGCCACTTATTTCCAATCTTAAAATAATTAAACCATGATCTGGATCATCAGTATTTGAAAACAATACATGAACTCCTGAGAGTCCCAATAAAGAGAACAAAATGCCTGCTGGCTTTAGCACGTATACCCTGCTGCTGGGAAAAATAGAATTAAAAAAAAATATTTTCCCAACTCAGAGATCCTCTCTACAAAGGTAATAGAGAAAGAAAACAGTTTTATTACTGAGTAAGAATTAAACCAGAAGATGAAGCATATCGCAGGCAATCCACAAAGAGAGCACAAAGACAGAAATCTCACTCTTTTAGGTAATCAAGTGGATACAACCCATTATGTACATGTTTTCTAAATCATATCTAGTCCTCCAGTAAAGGAAACTTGACAACATCATATTTGTCACACATAGTTCATCCTGAATTTACCTGGTAATTGGTGTGGCCATCTGTGTTAATCAGTTGGCTTTGTCCAGGAGAGAAACAAACTTTTCATGTCTTTTATGGCATGAGGTAGTTTTTCAGCTTTGAGAAAGGTGCCCAGAAAGTTGGGCAACTACTGTCCCATGGAAACTGGTGACTAGGGTGCTACCTCCGTTGATGTCTACATTTCAAGGAGATGGCTCCCAGGTCTCTGAGAAAGAAGTCCCTGGGTCTCAAAGCTGACAAAGGCCTATCTAGCTTACAAAAAGATTTATATAGATTTCAGAAACAGGAAAAAGTACTTACAATTATAAGTTTACTAAAGTGAATCCTCTAAGAGAATGGAAGGAAGAGAAATCCCTTCTATTATTTTCACTGGGGGAATTAAGCCTCTTACTTTGAATTGTTACTTGTCCTTACACTGCTCATGGTGAATCTCCTTAGGCGCCAGGGGAATCATTTACTCTGACTTATGACGTAGTTCTGTAGTTTCAGTTCCCACAGCAGATTGTACATTATCTGGGATTCAGGTTTCTTGTTGGAGATAGATATGTTCACTACAGATTGATGAAGGGACAGCTGTCAAGTCTGACCGTGAGTGAAGAGACAATACTTATAAAAAGTAGGTAGAGGAGTATGAAAGGAAGCAAAGAGGAAGGGAGAAGTAGGAAGAAGGAAGCAGTCAGGAACCTTCTAGTGGGAAGAAACTGTCCCACCACCTGGGGAACTGCTGAGGGCGTGGTTTTATTACCACACAAAAATTAGAATTGACTTTTAAGAGTATATCATTATGATCACTCAGTTGTTTAATACTTGTAAACTACAGGCAGTCTGGAGGTTGCTTTGAAGTCACATTCTTGATATCTTGAATGATGCCTTTTGAGCATGTCTCCTTCAGGTTTCTGTATGAAAGTGCAGTCTGTAAGTGAGTAGTGGTTGCTTTTTATAAGGATTAGAGGTTGGTTGCAAACTGTTGTGTGTGTGGATAAGTCACCCCCAGGAAACATCAGGGAACACTGATTCAGATGAAAGCAAAGCAATTTCTTTATTGCAATTATGAACAAAATGTTTTTGTCTTACATTATTTTTTTTCAAGATTGTATTTATTTATTTGAAAGAGAGAGCATGAGTTGAGGGGGCGGGGAGGGACAGAGGGGAAGGGAGAGGGAGAAGCAGACTCCCCACTGAGCAGTGGGCCCACCTCAGGGCTCGATCCCAAAACCCCAGGATCATGATGTGAGCCAAAGGCAATGCTAACCGAATGAACCATCCAGGCTCCCAAGTCTTATGTTATTATGGCTATTTTTCAGTGGGTGGTTTAGAAAGTGTGACATATGCTTAACAAAGTAGATTCACACAGTCTCTGAACAAACTGGATTCAAGTCCCAGCTTTGCCATCCATACACTGTCTGTGTGATCTTGAGCAAGTTATTTCAACCTCTCATATCACAGTTTCTTTATTTTAAAATGGTAATTATTAATAGCCTTTGCCTCATAGAATTGTGATGAGGATTAAATGAGTTTCCAGAGAGAGAGGTTGTCAAAACAAATCAACAAATATAAACTGTTATTTATAAACTGTTACCTACAGTGCAAGTCTTACTTTAACCTGGCAACAATCTGTGCTTTAAATATTTAAGGAAGAAAAAAAAGAGAGGGGTGATATTTTTCTAGAAAAATTTCTAACCAAAATACATGTTTTTTAATCACATGTTGAAAATATGCTCTCTAAATATAGAAGGAAAAAATATGTTGTATAATATCATATATTGTCAATGTTTATTATACAGCTAATTGTAGCCAAGTTTATTTTATAGATTCACAAAATATGAGAAATCATAGAATTTTTGAATTATTATATTGCATACTTGAAACTAATAACACTGAATGGCAATTATACTTACATAAGTAAATACAGACACACACACAAAAGATATCATATCAGTACTTTTTTAGTTTCATTATCATGAACTCAATTTCATGATTTTGAATGTTAGTGTATATTATATAGTTAGGCCGAGTTTTCTGCTTTCGCTGACATATTTTGATATCAATGATGTGTTTAAAGATTTTTGTGTAGGGGCACCTGAGTGGCTCAGTTGTTAAGCATCTGCCTTCGGCTCAGGGCATGATCACGGCATTCTGGAATTGAGCCCCGCATCTGGCTCCTCCGCTGGGAGCCTGCTTCTTCCTCTCCCACTCCCTCTGCCTGTGTTCCCTTTCTCGCTGGCTGTCTCTATCTCTGTCAATTAAATAAATAAAATCTTAAAAAAAAAAAAAGACTTCCGTGTAAATATATATTATCCGATCCATTATAATATGTATATTTATATTCTGTCCCACATATTAGCACATATTTATCTTGGACTGAATTCAGAAGTGAAAAGTGCACAAACTTCACAGAACTCAGGACAACAATGGATTTTTAGAATTTTTTTCTTCTATTACCATCTTGGAAAATAAAGGGAAGAAATGTCAAAATGTTCACGATTTTTAAGTATTGCCTTAAGAAAGCAAAAGTCTACATGTCCACTACTGTTTACACTAGACTGAATAAAAATAAATTATTTCTTAAGTTTTTATATTTGGCTGAACTATCAGTGCTAAAAGCTGTTGAGCAAGTGTGAAGTAAGCTTTCCTCTGTTTTTTTGATGTCCCAACATAGGTGCTAGGTGACCTGCAGCTTTTCTCTTCTTACTCTGATTCAGCAGACTTGGGATAGGTAAATCATCTTGGAGACTACAAATTTGTGTATATATATGCAAAACAAATACTTTGTTTTGTGTGTAGAATGACAACAGGTTTTTTGTTTTTTGTTTTTTGTTTTTTGTTTGTTTTTGTTTTTGTTTTTTTTTTTACCAGATATAATGTAACATGGATTGGTAAATGTGTTCTTTTCCCATATCTTAACATTGCAGAAAGTTATTTCTCCAAAAGATTTGTGTTAGTTAGGATTGGCTAATTATGTGTCAGTAACAGATTATTACAAAATTTCAGTGGTTTAAGCTAACAAAAGTTTACTTCTTGCTTTTGTTGCATGTCAGTTATGTAGCCAGGGGTCTGTTCCATAAAATCATTCAGGATCCCAGACTATGGAAGGCACCATATATCTTGTAGCTGCATCTTTTTGGTCACCACCCCAGCAAAAGGGAATATATGGTGACTTCATGCCTGTTCTTCACAGCTTTATCCCAGAGGAGGCATGCTTAATTTCAGTTTGTAGCCCTCCAGCCAGAAGTTGTCCCAAAGCCTCACCTACCCAAGGGAAATCAGACAGAAGTGGTTACTGGTGAGCACTAGTAATGTCTACTGACATGTGAGGGCTCATTTTGCCTTGAATATATGTAGCAGTTTGTGTCTCAGAACTTGGTGAATACTGGCTGCTAGTGTACTGTCCTGTTTTATTAAGTACTAAATACTTCTAAATTCAGAATTAATTTTAATCATTAAATTTTGAAAGTATTTTCATTTTTTTATGTTCTTGATAATCAAATTTTTTTAATAATAATTTTTTATTATGCTATGTTAGTCAACATACAGTATATCCTTAGTTTTTGATGTAATGTTCCATGATTCATTATTTGCGTATAACACCCAGTACACCATGCAATATGTGCCCTCCTTAATACCCATCACTGGCCTATCCCAGTCCCCCACCCCCCGCCCCTCTGAAGCCCTCAGTTTATTTCCCAGAGTCCGTAGTCCGTGGTTCATTCCCCCTTCTGTTTACTCCCCCTTCATTCTTCCCTTCCTTCTCCTACCGATCTCCCTGCTATTCCTTATGTTCCATAAATGAGTGAAACCATATGATACTTGTCTTTCTCTGCTTGACTTATTTCACATAGCATAATCTCCTCCAGTCCCGTCCATGTTGCTACAAATGTTGGGTAATCGTTCTTTCTGATGGCTGAAGTAATATTCCATTGTATATATGGACCACATCTTCTTAATCCATTCGTCTGTTGAAGGGCATCTTGGCTTCTTCCACAATTTAGCATTTTTTAATATTTTGACAATTATAATCCTTCAAAAGTTATATTTGGACATGCAATCACAATAAATGACTGCATTGCCTAATGGCAATCATATATATTATTCTTAGTTAATCCGCATTTTCCACACTTCTTTATACATCATAGTTTTTTTAATACATACCAAAAATGTGGATTGACTTTCACTTCTCTCTGAGTAATTTTAAATTGTAATTTTAAAAATCTGACCAGTTCCTAAATAATGTCATTATAATAAAAAAATTGCAGGGAAAATTAACAATTTGTGCAAGGGAAATGGTTTTAAAATAGATAAGCTGCAATTAAATTTCTTTGGAACCAACACTTTTTATTTACAAAAAAATATGCACTTAAAATATTTTCTATTATAATGGTTAATTATGATTGTATTTTTAACCTATTAAAGGAAAATAGCATACTCATTTGAATTAAGAAAAAATAGTATATCCTTAAAGAAGGTAAACTTAAAAAAATATATATATAATGCTAATTTTTTTAGGTTTGGCTAAAATTAATTTTAAAATATAGTGTCTCAAGTAATAAATTAATGAGAGATTATATGTTTGAAAAGTCTGAAATTGTCATATAAGGCATGTTTCTTTGACAGAAAGAGCAGATAGAACAAAATAATTGCTATCTTCTTTCAGTCTTTTTCTCTAGCATATTTTTAAGCTTTCAGTGGTTGATAGCAATTATACCAAGGATGCATTCCCAAAGCCTCCAACCTGTCATCTTTTGTTTTGTTTGTACTCAGAAGAATGCTCAGAGTTCGGTTGATTCCGTGATTGTGTTTTGAATTAACAGGTTCACATTATCTTCTAAAATTTAAAATAAAGTCTTATAACATTACCAAATTAGAAAAGTAGTGATCATAGTTAAAATTTTATGTAACACAGGACTGTATTTATGTTGCTTCATTTTCTTTTTTTGGGATATAATCACTTTCTTTAAGAAAATGTGTTGTGTCTGGGAAAAAAAGGTTTGAAATTTGTTTCCTTTAACTTACTGAGCTTTAATTTTCTTGTTTTCAAAATGAGATTATAAATCTCTTTTGAGGATCAAATGGTATAACTAACATGGTACCTGCAATGGTATACCACTTTAAAAAAATAACATTCTGTCCATTATTTTTGTTCTTACTGTTTAAGCCTGCATTCAAGTTTATAAATTCTTAGAACTAGAAAAAAAATTGTAAAGTCTGGTAATTACTTTATACTTTGTATTTTAAATTATGTTTCTTTGTTAGTTTTGATAAATGTATGTTTCTCGGTTTAAAATTGTAGAGTCAAGGAAAAATACAAAACAATAAAATGGGCTAGGCTAGAGTTATTCATTAGTCTTATTACTTTTATAGACAGTAATAGGTGCTTATGGTTGTATGTGAAATTTGGATACAATTCTACCCACTGATAATCTACAAATCTATGATCTGCAAGTCATAGAAAACCTCAGCTTAGCTTTTCAAGCAGTGTCCACAAACAGTAGTCTGAGGTAGGATGACCTTCAGGCACAGTGGTCAATAATGTCATCCAGTGCCTGAGTGCTTTCCAGCGTTCTACCTTGTCACTGGTAATAACATGAACTTCAGGCTAGCTACAAGACGGCAGCAGCATTTCCAAGCTATACTTCCAAACACAGCCACATCCTAATAAGAAGAAAAATCTGTAATTCTTTGTGTTTCGCTCTTGAGATTGAAGAAACTTTCCCCCAGAAACCACAGTATATTGATCAGCATTATCCCATTCCTACAAATAAAAACTGAAAGCAAAGCAATATTATCGCTCATTTAGGAATATAATGGATATCAGGATGACAAGCAATGACATCACTAACGGCCACATGTTTAGCTACCCTGCATACAAATGCACATTCTTCCCATGCACAGGCACTTCCAGAAATGGCCATGCTTATCTGAAATACGTTTATACCTTCCCCCAAAACAAGATGACACAAGGACTCCTACAGTTACTAAAGCAAATTCAAGTTCAGGATTTCTGTGTTAAGTGTAATCCTTTCCAACAGGTTAGAGTCCAGTGAATTATTTATTCTCTAGCTAAAAAAAAAAAAAAAAAAAAAAAAAAAAAAAAAAAAAAAAAAAAATTTCATTCTCTGTCCAAGTTTGAAAACTTCTGATAATAGAGAATAGGAAAGACTACTAACATAAAAACTCTCCTTCAGAAAAAGGGGAAAATAAAACACAGCAGTACTGATTCATGGCATGCTTCCTGCTCTGTTAGAAAATCACAGTGAATACACTCAAATCTGGTAGTTGACTAAATCCCTTGTTCTACAAACCTGACATCTCCATGTTTAGGAGAAGGGATGATAGTGGCAACTTCCTTGTCCATATCTACTGTGGTCATTTTGGGGGTGGGCATATGGAATAATGCCTTACCTTACTACAGAGCTTTAACAATCCACTTCCTGTTGAATGGGTTAGGTGAGTGGAATATTCGTTTAATTATGGAAATACAGTCTTGGTGAGGATAACAGTCACTTTGGCAATGCATTTACCTTAAAAATTTTGTTGGCTTCTCAGTCATTTGCATTCAGTTCCATGGGCTGGTAATCTAGCCAGAAAGTGGGCTCAGCAAGGAATTTTTCCTGGGAAGTCCAGTCCCAGCCATAGATATCAGAGTCTCCTCCAATCCCTTCCCGCAAATCTGCAATCATCATCATTTAATGGCCTTTGCCATGAGGAAATTAAAAAAAAAAATAGCCTGACGTGGGAAGTCACATACATAATTTGTTCTTTTCATTTATATTTTACACATGAGTGTGTCTCCTTTACTGGGTGAATGATATTCAACGAGAGGTGTTTGCTAGACATCTGGGGCTAGAGGCTTTCCTTTTGCTCCAGTCAAATATTCTACTCAGTCTTCATTCTCCCACTCTCTGTTTGCTTGCCTCAGCTTGGAGTGGAAAGTTTGGCTTTTCAAACCCCCCAGAGTTCCACATTATTGGACTCTAAATCAATTATGGTCCATAGACATGAAAAACCTCTTTAAGCAGAATTGTATTTTATTCCTTCTCTGCTTTCCAATACATAAATGTTAGCCCAAGGATAACTCTCTTGAAGGACTTAACTAAAAGTTGCAAGAAGTAGTCAGAACATCAGAATTCTGAATATTTCCTATCAGTTCCCCAGATGAGCAAACATTTAGTCAAATGCTTCAGTTTCACGCAAGAAGGATCATTTAACCACTAAACTTAAGAGTGGAATGGATCATCCTTTCCCCTGCTTTATCACCTTTTTACCCATTCAACATTTTTGAGTCTCCTACTTGTAACAACTCATTTCTGGCGACAGATTTGATATCAGGATGTTTCCATAGCTTGGTTATTGTAAATAATGCTGCAGTGAACATGGGGGTGCAGATATCTTTTCAAATTAATGTTCTTGTTTTCTTCAGATAAATACCATGAAGGGGAGCTGCTGAATCAGGTGGTAGCAATATTTTTATTTTTTTTGAAGAACCTCCACTCTTTTCTATAGTGGCTGCACCAATTTACACTTCCACTAATGCACAAGGGTTCCCTTTTCTCCTTATCCTTGCCAGCACTTGTTATTCCTAGTCATTTCGATAATAGCCGCTCTAACATGTTTGAGGTGGCATCTCACTGTGGTTTTGATTTGCAGCTTCCTGATTAATGATGCAGAACATATATTCATGAACATATAACCTGATAGTTATCTGTACATATTCTTTGGAAAAATGTCTATTTGGATTGTCCCCCCATTTTACAGCAGATTTTGTTTTTGTTTTCTTTTGCTGTTGAGTTGTATGAGATTTTTGTATGTTTTGAGTACTAGCCCTTTGTCAGACATAGGATTTGTAAATATTTTCTCCCACTTAGTAGGCTCCCTTTTCATTTTGTTGATGATTTCCTTTGCTGTTAAGAAGCTTTTTAGTTTGGTGTAATCCTACTTGTTTATCTTTCCTTTTATTGCTTTTGCTTTTGGTTTCAGATTCAAAAAATCATTACCAAGACCTGTGTCAAGAAGTTACCTCCACTGTCTTCTCTTAGTAGGTTTATGATTTTAGGTCTTATGTTCAAGTTTTTTATCCATTTTAAGTTAATTTCTAGTTAATTTCTGTTTATGGTATAAGATAATGGTCCAGTTTCGTTCCTTCTCCTTTTGGTTATCCACTTTTCCCAATACCATTTATTGAAGAGATTGTGCTTTCCCCATTTTATATCCTTGGCTCCTTTGTTATTAATTAAAACTCACCATTTTTGCAATGGCTTAATTTGAGGCTATTTTGTCCATTTGAGTATGTATTTGTTTTTATGCCAATACCATATTCTTCTAATTACTATAACTTTGTGATATAGTTTAAAATAGGGGGACAATTGGACAACCTATTGTCCAGCTTTGTTTTTCTATCTTAAGATTGCTCCAGCAATCTTTGTTGAGAATTTTTATCATAAATGGGTGTTGAATTTGGTCAGATTTTTTCTGCCTCTATTAAGAGATCATATTAATTTTTATCCTTCATTTTAATATGGTGTATTACATTGACTGATTTATAGATGCTCCATTTTTGCATCCTCGAAAGAAATCCCACTTGATCGTGGTGTATGATCCTTTTGCTGTATTTTAAATTTGGTTTACTAGTATTTTGCTGAGGATTTTTTGTATCTGTGTTCATCAGGGATATTGGCCTGTATTTTTCCTATTTTGTGGCTTCCTTGTCTGGTTTCGGTATTAGGGTAAAATATATATAAAATGAGTTTGGAAGAGTTTCTTCCTGTTATATTTTTTGGAAGAGTTTGAAAAGGAAGGTGTTAATTCTTTAAAGTTTGATAGAATTCCCTAGTGAAACTGTCTGGTCCTAGACTTTTGTCTGTTGGAAGACTTTAGATTAAAGATTTGATATTCATACTAGTAATAAGTCTAATAGAAATAGATTTTCTATTTCATCTTGATTCAATTTTGATAAGTTGTATGTTTCTAGGAATTTATCCATTGCTTCTAGGTTGTCCAATTTGTTAGCATTTAATTGTTTGTAGTAGTCTTTTATGATCCTTTGTATTTACGTGGCATTATTTATAATTCCTCCTCCTTCATTCAGATTTTATTTATTTGAATTCTCACTATTTTTTCCCTTGGAGAGGCTAGCTTAAGGTTTGGCCATTTTGTTTATCTCTTCAGAGAACCACCTCTTAGTTTTATTCACCTTTTCTATTATCCTTTTAGTCTCTATTTTAGTTTCTCTGATCTTTGTTATTTCTTTCCTTCTACTAACTTTGTGCTTTGTTTTATTTTCGTAGTTCCGTGAGGTGTAAAGTTAGTTTTTTTTAAGATTTCTACTGGTTCTTAGGTTAAGCATTTATTGCTGTGAACTTTCCTCTTAGAACTGCTTTTGCTGAATCCCTTAAATTTTGGTATGCTACCTTTCCATTTTTCTTTGTCTCAAGGTATTTGTTGATTTCTGTTTTGAGTTCTTCTTTTACCCATTGGACATTCAGTTGCATGTTGCTTAATCTCTACATATTTATGAAATTTCCAGTTTTCTTTGTGGAATTAATTTCCAGCTTCATACCAATGGGGCTGGAAAAGATTCTTAAAATAATTTCACTTCTCTTAAATTTATTAAGAATTGTTTCGTGGCCTAACATATAATCCAATTTGGAAGATGTTCCATGTGCACTTGAGAAGAAACCTGTTGCTTTGGGTTGGAATGTTCTGTAAATATCCGTTAAGTCCATCTGGCCTAATGTGTCATTTAAAGTTAGTGTTTTCTTATTGATTTTTTGTCTGGATGGTCTACCAATCTATGCAAGTGAGTGTTAAAGCTCCCCTTCTATTACTATATTGCTGTCTATTTCTCCCGTTTAGATCTGTTAATATTTGCTGTGTGTGTGTGTGTGTGTGTGTGTGTGTGTGTGTGTGTATACACACACATACTCCTATATTGGGTGGATAACTATTTACAAATGTTGACCTTCTGGTGAGATTGAGCTCTTCATCATTATATAATGCTCTTCTCTGTCTCTTACAATGCCTTGGTTTTGTCTGATATAAGTATAGCTACTTCAGCTTTCTTTTGATTTCTATCTGCATGGGGCATCTTTTTCCATCCCTTCTCCTTCAGCCTGTGTGTGTCCTTACATTTAAAGTAAGTCTCTTGTAGGCAGCATATAGATAGTTCTTAGCTTTTGTTTTTTGTTTTGTTTGTTTGTTTTCATTTAGCTACTCTGTGTCTTTTGATTGTGAAACTTAGTCCATTTCTATTTGAAGTAATTACTGATAAATATATGGTTATTGACATTTTTTTTTACTTGTTTTCTGGCTATTTTTGTAGTTCCTCTTTGTTCTTTTATTCTTCTCTTTTCTGTTGTGGTTTGATGACTTCTTCTTTGTGTGTGTGTGTGTGTGTTTATATTCCTTTCTCTTTATTTTTTTGTGTATTTACTATAGGTTTTTGCTCAATGTCAGGGACAGGCTTTGGTGCTGATATGTCAAAAATAATTAGTCATGCTACCTAGATTCAAGGAGTTCTATAGGTTGGATGTTCCAATAAATAGGCCCTGAGCTTAAGGTTTAGGTATTAGTGATTAATATAAGGGAAGTACTCTTAGGAGAAAGCAGTAAGGGAGTGGGGGAAAACAGGGTGGGAAAACAAAAAAGCCAGGATATAGAGAAATTTCAGTTGAAGTTCCAGACTCAGCCCTGATCCTATGAGAGACTCTGGAGGTTAAATTACACTTCAGACTTTGCCCTGCCTTTAGGTAAAGGAGTAGGGCTTTTATACTCCTGTTGGTTAGGACAGAAGGCATTGGGAATATAGGAGTGTGATAGTGCTTAGAACTTTCAGGTATGTGCAGCAACTCCAATATCCAGAGGATGCTCTACTAAAACAGTTCTCTGAAGGTTGCAGGTGTGTAAGTCTTTGGAAGCAAAGCATGCATAAACTTGGCAAACATGCCCAAAGCTGACTTATGGTATAGGAAGCAGTATGTGTGGGGCACCAGAAGTGATTATTAATAGCAGAAGTTCATATTCTAGAAGAAGTGTTAATCCTTAAAAATATTAGTATGATAACTGCAGTAATATATTGACATTCAAAGCAGATTGGATAAGTCTTTGGGTGGTAAGGATGGAGGTCAAGAGATGCTTGAGTAGAAAGATGAAGAGAACAACTAAATGTTAATATGCTTGCCACTATAAACTAAGTATTAAAAGTGTAAGTGGTGGGATGCCTGGGCAGCTCAGTCTGTTAAGCATCTGCCTTTGGCTTAAGTCATGATCCCAGGGTCCTGGGATCGAGTTCTGCTTTAGGCTCCCTGCTCAGTGGGGAGTCTGCTTCTTCCTCTCTCTCTGCCTGCTTCTCCCCCTGCCTGCCACTCCCCCTGCTTGTGTGCTCTCTCTCTCTCTGGCAAATAAATAAAATCTTTAAAACAAAGTGTAAGTGTGGTTTGATTATCAATGTTTCTTTATGAGAAAATTAATAATCTTTCACTCACCCTTAGAAGAAGGTTTGTTTTAGGCAGTTTCTTATGTCCTCTTCTCATATTCAAAATTGCCTCACTGTGTGAACTAATTATTGTCCTTTAAGACCTATTAAGGGGCGCCTGGGTGGCACAGCGGTTAAGCGTCTGCCTTCGGCTCAGGGCGTGATCCCGGCGTTACGGGATCGAGCCCCACATCAGGCTCTTCTGATATGAGCCTGCTTCTTCCTCTCCCACTCCCCCTGCTTGTGTTCCCTCTCTCACTGGCTGTCTCTATCTCTGTCGCATAAATAAATAAAATCTTAAAAAAAAAACAAAAACAAAAACAAAAGACCTATTAAAAATTCCCTCTACAGAAACTTGTTTTCTTTATGTCAAATAAAAGATACTCTCTCTCCCTCTCCTTCTGTCCCTCCCCTGGCTCATGCTCTCTGTCTCTAAAATAAAAACATAAATAAAATCTTTAAAAATATATACACATAACCTAAGTCTCAATCCCTCCATCTAGAAATTAGAGGTGATACTCATCTATATCTCCTATGATTGTTTTGAGTGTTAAATACATGCTCAGCACATTGCCTGAGACATCATAGATCCTTAGTAGATGATAGAAACTATTAAAAATAAAGACAATAATATAGGAATATTACTTGAAGATTGTCATTGAAGTAGAAACACTTCTCCTAATAAATTTACTATTAGATTGACCTTCATAGAGTAAAGATTTATCTATCTACCTATCTATGAGAGAGTTCAACTCAAAGGTATGCCTCTCAGTCTCTTATAGATACATTTGCCTCCTTCAATTTAAATAGTCTTGGTGATTTTATTCTTAAATCCATCACAGATTCGACTAACATTTTTCAAGCCATGCTCCAAAGAACTCTTATATGAAGTGAAATGTTAATTGGTATTTTGAGAGAATATACCACAAAATAACTAAATGATTTTTAATTTAGTGTAATTATGATTTAACCATTTATTTTCAAGATATATGTGAAAAATGCCAAACACTTTTATAGAACTCTTGTAATTATGAAAAATCTGGTTTAAGAAGGCATTTTCATTTGCAAATCCTATCATAAAATTGAAAGCTAAGTTACATGAAGCAGTAAACAATTATGTTTAACATTTTTGTTTTGTTTCATAAACAGTTTGCTAACTACCTGTCCAATAGCTGGTGTATGTTATATGTGCCTTAACTTTTAACTTTATATGTTGTTTTTATATTGCTAAGTGTTTTTGTTAAATATGATCAAATGTGGATCATTTCTAATGATCAAATAAATTTTGCAACTACTATAATCCCAGAGCACATTTTGTTTCAACTTCCTGATTATGTTCTATTGATGCATTATAATATAAAAAAATGTTGCATAGTCAATAAGTTTGGAAAACCCTGGATTAAAAGGAACAAATTAAGAGGGAGTTTTCCTAGAGGCATAATGACAGCAGTAGCATGAAGGGGCACTTGACAGAGTGTCAGTAATTCAAGCTCCCATCCCAGCATAACAAAGCACAGGAGAGTAATCGATAATTATAATGATATTTCTAAAGCACACATCAGAATGAACTATGCTTCTGTATACTCAAATTAATAAGACAGGAGTATATATAATGAATTTCAGGATAATATATATCTAACATAAAGATTTGAAGGAAATTTTGACATTGAAATGGGAATCTCAGTTATCTTTATCTTGAAAAATGTGAAATGCCTCATTTGATAATGATGTTGGTTAAATAACTTGTTAATTTTAAAGTATGAATGCTACTTTATAAATGGCCATTATTAACTTTTTAAATTAGATAATATTATTAGAATAATGCAATGCCATGAACACATTAAAGTAACTAGATAGGGCCTTCAATAGGTATGTCCAGTCATTGACACTATCAATAATAAATCATAATACTATTTTCTGCTTTTTTAGTCCTTTATCACCAAAGATACAATAATATCAAATACAGCAGTATCAAACTAAGCTCAACATTAAAAGATATCATTTATTTTGCCAAGATCTCATTCAGATGTAATAGATGACCTCCTGACTCTGAATAATATTTCTATATTTTTCTTATTTTATGTGCATGTTCTTCAAAGATTAAAAGATGTTTGTCTTTTTATTTGTAGAAAGAAATTAAAGAACCTAATACTATTCCAGAAAGAAGGGCACAGTTTCAAAATGTCAGAGTCGGGGTTAAAGCTCAGTACAGCTGGACTTCATGAGATGAGGTTAATGATGAGTTTGGGCCCATTGAATCTTATTCTACTTCACAGTGGCCTGAATTTTCAAATTCTCTCATTAAAGACAACTAGCATTTAATGAGTGCTTACTAAGTGGCAGTTACAGATCCAAGATAAGAGCTTTATATATATAAAATATTTTATTTTCACAAAAATCTCATGAGATATACTCTATAAGAACAAGTGTTAAAATTATGATTTCCATTTCAGAGATGTGAAATGGCTTATAGTAATGGTTTAGCATAATTGTTAACCCAAGTTCATATGTTCCCATTTACTCTTTCCCAGCTGCAAATTCGAGTTGGATTTCATCCGGGAAAGAAATGTTGTTAATGATATGGAATCAGGCAAGAGAAAATTTCATTGAATTGATAAGCGGAAGACTATGAGCAAATGGTGGAAGGGGAGATAGATTTCATGACTCTGGAAAGGTGTTCTAGTGACAGTCCACTGTTCAGTTGAGTTTCAGGTGTAAGACTCGGTTCTTGTCAAATTTTGCAACTAATTATTGTGGAACTCTGGAAAACTCCAAGCTTCAGTTTCTTACAAAAATAAAATATAGGTATATAGGTCTAAGTTATTTCTAACTTCTGTAATTGTTGTGATATTCTGAAGTTTTGTTGCCAAAGATACACCAAGGCAGTCCATTCCCTACGTCTCTCATATCTTGCACAGTACTAACTACTGTGGGGAGCAAAGGAAGAAAGAAAAGAAAAGAGTAGAAAAAAGAAAAGAGAAGAGGAGAAAGGAAGGAAGGAAAGAAGGAGGGAAGGCGGGGAGGGAGGGAGGAAGGAAGATAAATTCTTATTCTTCAGTTTATAATTTAGTTGTCAGAACAAAGGCACACACATTTAAAACTCTGTGAACAATTCTTTCATGGCAATGAAAGTGCCATGGTGATTTAGGAATCTATGTTTATTGTAATAAATGATCTGAAGGAGAGTAATAGCTATGGTGGTATGTAAAGAATTCTGGACCAGGAATTAGAAAATTCCAAACAAATTCCAGTTTTGCTATATTGTCCTTGTTGAGTGGAAATTGTAATCATTATTGAGCACCTCTCCTAGGAAACAAACTGAGGGCTTCAGAGGGGAGGGGGGTGGGGGACTGGGATAGGCTGGTGATGGGTAGTAAGGAGGGCACGTAGCATGGAGCACTGGGTGTTATACGCAAATAATGAATCATGGAACATTACATCAAAAACTAAGGAAATATTGTATGGTGACTAACATAACATAATAAAAAATTATTTTTAAAAATAAATAAATAAATAAGGTATTTTGCCAACATCTTTATATATGTTAATTACCCTTAACTCTAATGCACCGAAGTATGAACCTTGAGATTTTACTGATTAAAAGCACAACTTATTGATTTTGCATGTAGAAAAATTCTATTTATGTCATGAGCCTTTTCATGAGTTCTTATATTCGGGAAGTTATAGAAGTCGGTCTAGTAGTCATTTAATGTTGGCTAGACTGCTAATTTACTTGGTATGCAATATGATGGTTAGCTCCCCCTGCTTAATTGAGAGAAAAGGTCAGTAGAAAGTAGGAAAGAAAGTTTTAGTATTGTTCTTTTGTGTTCATACTACCTTTCAGTGCCAGTGGAATGTTTTATGCCACAGACAAACCTAATGGTTCAAAATGTTCTGTTCTTTGGGGGCATGGACAATGGCTTCATATTTGGTTTTTATTTGCTCAAGAAAATATCCAGAGCTGGGATTAACTCCGAAAATCTTGTTTTAATCTTACAAACACTAAGAGAACTTATTAAATGTGGCAACCTCTGCCAAATGCTCCCTTCAGCATAAAAAACTCCATTAAACCTGTGTATTGAACACTTTCTCACTGCCTGGTGGGGGTGTGTGTGTGCGCACGCACGCTTTAATTTATGAAACCAGTTTAAAGACTGCATTCTTAAAAAGCTGGCTATAAACCTCAATTTTATAGAGAAGAAAAAAGTGTTTGGAAATAATTTAAATCTTTTCCTATACTACCAAATCTGAATGCCAGTGAACATTCTTTATTAATGTTGCCTCCCTTTTTCAGGGGGCAACATAGAGAGAAGGTTAAAACTAGAAAAACACTTTTTTTTTCGCTAATCCAGAATTTCTGGTCTTTTTTTTTAAGATTTTATTTATTTATTCAACAGAGATAGAGACAGCCAGCGAGAGAGGGAACACAAGCAGGAGGAGTGGGAGAGGAAGAAGCAGGCTTATAGCAGAAGAGCCCGATANAGCAGAGGAGCCTGATGTGGGGCTCGATCCCATAACGCCGGGATCACGCCCTGAGCCGAAGGCAGACACTTAACCGCTGTGCCACCCAGGCGCCCCCTGGTCTTTGTATACTTTGGCAACCATTAGGGAACTAAAAGAGGTATAATTGAAAAAGAAATTAAAATGTAAAATTCAAGGACACAGTGCTTTGAATAAAAGCCCCAGAAAATGTGAACTTGGTAAGTTCATCAATTATAAATAAAAGATCTAGCATAAATGAGGAATTTTGTGACTGGTGAGACTAAAGATTTTTTTTTTATGTTTTAATGTTTTTTTTTTTTTTTATTATATTATGTTAGTCACCATACAGTACATCCCAAAAAAAAAAAAAAAAAAAAAAAAAAAAAAAAAAAAAAAAAAAAAAAAAAAAAAAAAAAAAAAAAAAAAAAAAAAAAANTGTTAATCACCATACAGTACATCCCCAGATTCCGATGTAAAGTTTGATGCTTCATTAGTTGCGTATAACACCCAGTGCACCATGCAATACATGCCCTCCTTACTACCATTCACCAGTCTATCCCATTCCCCCACCCCACTCCCCTCTGAGGCCCTCAGTTTGTCTCTCAGAGTCCATAGTCTGTCATGTTTCATTCCCCCTTCTGACTACCCCCCCCTTTCTTTATCCCTTTCTTCCCCTACCAATCTTACTAGTTCTTATGTTCCATGGATGAGAGAAATCATATTATAATTGTCTTTCTCTGCTTGACTTATTTCACTTAGCATTATCTCCTCCAGTCCCGTCCATGTTGCAGCAAATGTTGAAAATTCGTTCTTTCTGATAGCTGAGTAATATTCCATTGTATATATGGACCACAGCTTCTTAATCCAGTCATCTGTTGAAGGGCATCTCGGCTCCTTCCATGATTTGGCTATTGTGGACAATGCCTGCTATGAACACTGGGGTGCATATGGCCCTTCTCTTCACTACGTCTGTATCTTTGGGGTAAATACCAGTACTGCAATGGCTGGGTTCATAGGGTAGTTCAATTTTTAACTTTTTAAGGGACCTCCACACTGTTTTCCAGAGTGGCTGTACCAACTTGCATTCCCACCAACAATGTAGGAGGGATCCCCTTTCTCCACATCCTCTCCAACAATTGTTGTTTCTTGCCTTGTCTATCTTTGCCATTCTAACTGGCGTAAGGTGGTATCTCAGTGTGGTTTTGATTTGAATTTCCCTGATGGCTAATGATTTTGAACATTTTTTCATGTGTCTGTTAGCCATTTGTATGTCTTCATTGGAAAAGTGTCTGTTCATATCTTCTGCCCATTTTATGATTTGTTTATTTGTTTCTCGTGTATTGAGTTTGAGAAGTTCTTTGTAGATCTCAGATACCAGTCTTTTAGATGTAGTGTCATTTGCGAATATATTCTCCCATTCCGTGGGCTGTCTCTTAGTTTTTTTGACTGTTTCCTTGGCTGTGCAGAAGCTCTTTATCCTGATAAAGTCCCATAAGTTCATTTTATCTTTTATTTCTCTTGCCTTTGGCGATGTGTCGTGAAAAAGGTTGCTCTGGCCGATGTCATAGAAGTTGTTGCCTATGTTCTCCTCTAGAATTTTGATGGATTCCTGTCTCACATTGAGGTCTTTCATCCATTTGGAGTTTATTTTTGTGTATGGTGTGAGAGAGTGGTCAAGTTTCATTCTTTTGCATGTAGCTGTCCAATTTTCCCAGCACCATTTATTGAAGAGACTGTCTTTTTTCCACCGGATGTTTTTTCCTGCTTTATCAAAGATTAGTTGCCCAAAGAGCCGAGGGTCCATTTCTGGGTTCTCTGTTCTGTTCCATTGGCCTATGTGTCTGTGTTTGTGCCGGTAACATGCTGTCTTTGTGATCCCAGCTTTGTAGTACTGCTCGAAATCTGGCATTGTGATGCCCCCAGCTTTGTTTTTCCTTTTCAACAGTTCCTTGGAGATTCGGGGCCTTTTCTGGTTCCATACAAATTTAAGGACTATTTGTTCCAGTTCTTTGAAAAATGTCCTCGGTATTTTGATCGGGATAGCATTGAAAGTGTAGATTGCTCTGGGTAGTATGGACATTTTAACTATGTTAATTCTTCCAATCCATGAGCATGGAATATTTTTCCATCTTTTTGTGTCTTCCTCAATGTCTTTCAAGAGTGATTTATAGTTTCTAGAATATAGATCCTTTACGTCTCTGGTTAATTCTAAGGTAACGTACGGTTTTTGGTGCTATTGTAAATGGGATGGATTCCCTAATTTCTCTTTCCTCAGTCTCATTATTTGTGTATGGAAATGCAACTGATTTCTGGGCATTGATTTTGTATCCTGCCACCTTACTGAATTGTTCTATAACTTCTAATAGTTTGGGAGTGGATTCCTTTGGGTTTTCCATATAGAGTATCATGTCATCTGCAAAGAGAGACAGTTTGACTTCTTCTTTGCCGATTTGGATACCTTTTATCCCTTTTTGTTGTCTGATTGCTGTTGCAAGGACTTCTAGTACTATGTTGAATAACAGCGGTGAGAGTGGGCATCCTTGTCATGTTCCTGATCTTAAGGGAAAGGCTTCCAGCTTTTCCCAATGAGAATGATATTTGCAGTAGCCTTTACATAGATGGTTTTTATGAGATTGAGGAATGTACCCTTTATCCCTACACTCTGAAGGGTTTTAATCAGGAAGGGATGCTATATTTTCTCAAATGCTTTTTCTGCATCTATTGAGAAAATCATATGGTTTTGGGCTTTTTCCTTCTGATTAAATCTGAGACACCGATCGATTTGCGAAAGTTGATCCACCCTTGCATCCCAGGGATGAATCCCACTTGGTCATGATGGATAATCCTTTTAAGGTACTGTTGGATTCTATTAACCAGGATCTTGTTGAGAATTTTGGCATCCGTATTCATTAGGGAAATCGGTCTGTAATTCTCCTTTTTGATGGGGTCTTTGCCTGGTTTGGGGATCAAGGTAATATTGGCCTCATAGAATGAGTTTGGTAGCTTTCCTTCTGTTTCTATTTTTTGAAATAGCTTTAGGAGAATAGGTATTATTTCTTCTTTGAATGTTTGGTAGAATTCCCCAGGAAAACCATCCGGGCCTGGAGTTTTGTTTTTTGGAAGGTTGTTTATCACTGTTTCAATCTCTTCACAATTAATTGGCCTGTATAAAAAATCAATTTCTTCCTGTTTCAGTCTTGGTAGTTTATAGGTTTCCAGGAAATCCTCCATCTCTTCCAGATTGCTTAATTTCTTGGCATAAATCCGTTGATAAAAGTTTCTAATTATCATTCCAATTTCATTGGTGTTGGTTGTGACCTCTCCTTTTTCATTCATCATTTTATTAATTTGGGTCTTTTCTCTATTATTTTGGATAAGTCTTGTCAGTGGTCTGTCAATTTTATTAATTCTCTCAAAGAACCAGCTTCTAGTTGAGTTGATCTGCTCTACTGTGCTCCTGGTTTCTAATTCATTGATTTCTGCTCTAATTTTGGTCAACTGCTTCCTCGTGAGTGGATTTGGCCTGTCCCTCTGTTGCTGTTCCAGCTTCTTGAGGTGAGAATATAAAAACTGCATTTTAGATTTTTCTTTTCTTTTGAGTGAGGCTTGGATGGCTATGTATTTCCCCCCTTAGAACTGCCATTGTAGTATCCCATAGGTTTTGGACCATTGTATTTTCATTCTCATTGGTCTCCATAAATTGTTTAAATTGATTTTTGATTTCCTGGTTTATCGAATCATTCCTGAGCAGGATGGTTCTTAGTCTCCAAGTGTTTGAGTTTCTTCCAGATTTTCCTTATGGTTGAGTTCCAATTTCAGAGCGTTGTGGTCTGAGAATATGCAGGTAATAATTTCAGTCTTTTGGTATCGATTGAGACCTGTTTTGTGACCCAGAACATGGTCTTTCTTGAGAATGTTCAATGGGCATTAGAATAGAATGAGTATTCTTTGGTTCAGCTTTCTTTTGAGGTCCATTGGCATGAAAGATGGTATTCCATCCCTTTACTTTCTGTCTGAATGTATCTTTAGGCTCAAAATGAGTCTCTGGTAGACAGCAAATGGATGGGTCATGTCTTTTTATCCAATCTGCAACCCTGTGGCATTTTATGGGGGCATTTAGGCCATTTACATTGAGACTGATTATTGAGAGAGATGATTTTAATGATGCCATCTTGCCAGTAAAGTCTTTGTTTCTATAGATTGTGACTTTCTGTTCTGTATCCCTCTTGGGGCCTTTTTAATTTTATAGAACCCCCCTTAATATCTCCTGTAAGGCTGGTTTCATGGTTACGAAATTGGTCAATGACTGGTGATTCTGGAAGGTCTTTATCTCTCCATCAATTCTGAATGACAGCCTTGCTGGATAAAGGATATTTGGCTGCATGTTTTTCTCTGAAAGAGCTTTAAAAATGCCCCCCCAACCCTTTCTCTCATTCCAGGTCTGTGTAGATAGGTCTGACGTAATTCTGATACCTTTGCGTTGGTACGTGAGAAATTTCTTTGCCCTGGCCGCTTTCAATACTGTATCCTTGGATCTAATATTTGTGAATTGCACTGTTACGTGACGTGGTGTAGGTTTGTCATGGGTGAGCTTGGGAGGGGTCCTCTCTGCCTCTTGGACATGAATATTTGTTTCCCTTGCTAGATTAGGGAAGTTTTGAGCTACAATTCATTCAAATATCTCTTCTAGACCTCTGTTTTTCTCCACCCCCTCGGGGATGCCGATGATTCTGACATTGGAACGTTTCATTGAGTCAGTAATCTCCTGTAACCTACATTCTTGAGAATGGATTTTTTGAGTCCAGATTCTATTTCAGCTTTCTCTTCTACTAACCCATCCTCCAATTCCCCTGATACATTCTTCTGCCTCATTCACCCTGGCCGTCAGAGTCTCTAGTTTTGACTGCATTTAGCTCATAGAATTTTTAATTTCTGTAAGATTCGCTCTTATTTCCACCCTTCGTGATTCTATGTTCTCATTAACATTTTTGTTAATACTTTTTTCAAGTCTACACATCATCTTGACCATTGTTATTCTGAATTCCATTTCTGATAATTTGGTTATATCCATATCCATTAGTTCTGTGGCAGAGGGCACAGATTCACTGTCTTGTCTTTGCTGGCGGGGATTTCTCCTTCTCGTCATTCTGATGAGGAGAGGTTGCAGGGTGTTCCAGAGCCCAAATTATTACTGGGACCCAGGCCATGTGCCCTTGTTTTATAGGGTTCTTAGGGATGTGGGCTTCTTGATTTTTCAGCCTGCCTTCTGGGTGAGGGGTCTGCCTTGCTGATACTCAGGCAGCTCTGTTTGGGTAGAGTCTCCCTGTCCCCTGCGAGGGGGGATGGGGATGGGCACACTGTGAGCTAGTATTTCCAGGCTTTTGTTCTCTGGCGGCTTTCCCTGGCGGTTTGCTGTGCCTCTTCTGAGAGTCAGAGCAGCAGTGGCCGAATCTCAGCCTCTGTCACAGAACAGAGGGATCGCGGACCATCCTCCACTGATGTTCTGGCCACTTTAACTCTTGTTTCTGTTGGTGCTGCTCAACCCTGCAGCATCCCGGGATGTGTGCCCCACACCTGGCATCCCAGCCCTCACTTCCAGGGCTGGAGCATCTCTCTCTTTTGTGTTTCTAACACCGCCTGCCGCCAGCCACCCCCACGCGCTCTGGAGCTCCCGGTCTCAGTCTGGTTCCAGTGAGCACACCGGAGCTCCGTTTCAGTCTGGTCGTGCACGTTCCCTGGCTCACAGTCTCAGTCTGCTCTCTCATTGGTGCCGGTCCGCAAGTCCGTCGGCTCCCCCGTGCAGGTGGCTACTGCTTCCCGGCGCCCTGACGCGGTGGCACCCTCCCCCTTTCGTTTATCTTCCAATATCTGTGCGCGGTTTCACGGCTCCCCACTTCGTACCTCAGTACTCAGCACTGGAGATGTTCATTTGTAGAGACCCAGATGTATCTTCCTGCGTCTCAGGCTGATTCCGTGGATGTTCAGGCTGGTCTGGTACCTATCCAGCTCAACTCAGGGGACCAGCTGAAAAAGGGGTCCCCTACTCCTCCGCCATCTTTCCGCAGATCTCAACAAATCTTTCAAAAGACATGATAAGGGACACTTGGACGGTGAGATAGAGCCCTATCTCCTGCTCAGTTCTTTGTGAGGAATCTTCTTGGGATTCTCTCTCCCTTTCCATCTGCCCCTCCCACTTTTGTGCTCATTCTCTCCCTTTCTCTCTCCCTCTTCTCTCTCTCTTAAATAAATACATAAATAAATCTTTAAAAAGAGATATGATCAAGTTCAACATCCATATTCATTCATTTAACCTAGCTCTTCTCAGTCTTCATGGCAAATAAGAATGGCCTGAGGAACTTTTTATAAAAGGAGTATGAAAAGAGAACAGTTTTATTTATAAGGCTTTTGTTGTTGTTGTTGTTGTTTTCCTAGTATCTGCTATATGAAAGCCCCCCCTACTCTGTACTCTGTGGAATACAGGTGTAAGATAAATTCACTATCCACAGGGAGCTTGAAATCTGGAAAGGAAGTAAGATATGAACCAAAAAAACTGCAACATGTTAAAAAAATTATAAAAGCCCCCAAGAGGTGCAAATAATGTGCTGTAGGAGTTCAGAGAATTACAATATTGCTTTTCTGTTGGTCATCAAGGAAGTTTTCATGAAAGAGTGGGCTGTTGAGCTTGGTGTAAATAATGGATGAGATTTTGATATTAGGGTTAGTAGAGAAAAGGGCATTTCTGTATGTCTTGATGGAATAGTACCTGAAAGCAAGTTAAATTGGATGAGGGGAATTCTTATTAAAGGATTTGTTGGAAAATGGCTGATAATTTGTCTTGAGAATTGGACTAAGTAAGTAAGGATAATATATTTAAAAGAGAAGGTTCTCATTTTAAGGGGCCTGAATGCCAGCTTAGAATGTAGAATTCATTCGTGGCTCAAAGTGAAATATTCAAACTCCTTCAGCAAAAGAGAGGCATGACAACCAGGTGTTATAGGTAAGTGATGAACTGCTAAATTTCTCTCCTGAAACCCACATTACACTATATGTTAACTCAATAGAATTTAAATAAAAACCTGAAACAAACAAATAAAGCCAAAAGAAGAAGAAGGAGGGGGAAGAGAAGGAGGTGGTGGCGGAGGAGGAAGGGGAGGAAAAAGAGGAGGAGGAGGAGAAGAGGAGAGAGGCATGAGGAACCATGTTTCAGAAAAACCAGTCTGATATGAGTGTGGGAAGAATTGCAGAGAGGAGAGACTGATTAGGGTACCCTTAAGATACAGGCAAGGATTATAATGTTTTAAATCTTGCCTTTAGTCCATTATAGAAATGGAAACTCAAAAAGTGAGTTTGCAAAAAGCAAGCCTATTTAGAAATTGATCTTTCTCTATTATGTTGTAATTATTTCCTTCTAAAATGTAAAGTAATAAAAATAAATAAATAAATGAAATTAAAGGTTAATTTCCCCCTCCATGTCTTGTATAATTAATTGTGTGTAATGTATGTCTGTGTATTGAATTTGTCCATTGGTGTGCAGATAAATGGTTAACAATCAGCTCTACAAATAAAAAAGCCCTCCCTGGCCTGTAGCATTTGCCCGATTCTTGGTGTAAATAATCCTTCTATGGCCAATTTCAAACTATCCAAGTGTGATGTAATGGAACTTGAATTTGGGATATTTTGGGAGGAAGAGTTTTCCTCTACCAATTTAGGACTGAGTGGCCTGTGCCCCTCTAATAAATTGACAATAGACAACAGTTTGTTATGCATGGGGTTTACTTAGCTGTGAACAACTCACCGAATAGTCAGAGGTAAAGATTTCTGTGCCAAGTTAACAAAAAAGGAGATGCAGTTTAGAGCTTCCAAGGGAAAGCATGGAAGGATTTATTGGAGTTTTTGGTGCTAATGGGCAGCTAGATTGGCACTTCTTTTGCTATTAAGGATCAGTCTTCTCTTGAACAAGAAACTCTCTGGGAGGGGTATCAATGACAACTGTTTTGGAGGGACACTCTGCTTAAGTTTAGGTAGTGTGTTTTTCTGTGGCTACTGATTGTTCAGAAATCTCCAGGTTAAAATAATTTTTATATCACCTTGGTGGACTGTTAATCCTCTCAAGAAGAGATGAGCACCATCAGCTGTAAGAAACACTGGTGAAGTGGTTCCTGAGCACAGTTATACATATCCCACTTCAACATTGCCTTTGTTTGTGTGGTGCATTAAATTTTTAAAAAACAAAGAAATAAAAAAAGAATCAAAACCTGAAGTTGCCCTTAATAGCTGTGATTTGTGCATAAGTAGAGGAGATGATACTGTCAAAAGTTCAGATATAGCAGAAGTAAATCCATTGAATTACCAAAGTAGTGATTAATGAAAGTTACGGTGCACATATACCAAAAAAGACAGTGAACTAAGAGCACTCAAACCAAACCATGGAATGAAGCTCAGGTGTATAAGGAACTTTTATAGTGGCAAGGCAGTTTATTCTTTACAGTGATTGGTTATAATATTATAGAATTCCCATTAAATGATAGCAAATTTTTTAGTCTTTACCTGATTATCATTTTTGGGTAACCGGTTTAAGTTCTGCTTATGATTTCCAGAGGCAAAAGTAAGAAATGACTCAGATCAAGTTATCGTCTTGCAAAATAAGCCAAATTAAGTTTTGTTTGTATGACAAACTGGTTTTCTTTACCCAAGATATTTTCAAGGCTGATTTGTTTGTTTTCAATTTTAACAACTTCTGTAATCAGGAGTTAGCTGTTAGGACTAGATAGATTTCCGTTCATGCTCGCAGTTTCTTATTTAAACCACCATCATCACTCAACATGTTATAGTCACCTTCTAAGGGGTCTTTCACTTTCCACACTTACCTTTCTGCAGTCTCTTTTAACCTAGCTTTTGCTATATTTTATTCATTATAAGTGAGTTACCAAATCCAGTCCATAGTCAGGGGAGGGGGATTTATGCAAAAGTGCAGATAAAAGAAAACAGGTATCTTTGGAGGCCACTCTAAAAGGTATCTACATCAGGCAACATAATCCAGTGTTTTTTTTTAAGATTTTATTTATATATTTATTTATTTATTTGAGAGGGCATGAGAGAACACGAGCGCTGGAGGTGGGTAGAAAGACAAGCAGACTCCCCACTGAGCATGGAGCCCATCATGGGGCTTGATCCCAGGACCCTGAGATCATGACCTGACCCGAAGTCAGATGCTTAACTGACTGAGCCATTAGGAGCCCCAGCATATCCAACTTTAGGTATTAAGCCTGGCACTCAGAATTTAAAGCTAGAAGATCACTAGCCCTCAGTAGCAGACAAAGAATTTAACTGTCTTTCAGTTTAAAAGCTGCCAACATGGTCATATCTACCAATACTTAAAAACTCCAGGAATGTAAAGGTGTTCTTTCCTTCTAGTTCAGTACTAGACTAATCTGCTGACGAAAAGCTGTCTGAACAGTTTAAGGTCAACCAGCATCAGTTTGCAACTCCTGAGGCCTTGGCATCTGTGTCTTGGCTGGGACTACAGATGTCCTTGTCCTTCTGAGGTTGTTGGGACCCAGAAGCTTTGCTGAGCCCATTCTTTCCACAGGTCATCACTTAAGACTCACAAGGATGTAAAAAATAGCTCCCTACCTGTGTTCTCCATAAGCTGTAGACAGCCTTTCAGGTTAAATTCTTATGATTTGAGACTTAAAGCTCTTGCTTCAAACTTAGCAATACAAAGTTACTGCATAGCTGTTGAACAGAACACATGTGCTCTGCATGTGATCCTGCTAGCAAAAGAAAGAGGAATGAACTGAGCCAAGCACGCTGAGTTCATCTATCCAAATTCATCAGCAAGAAAAGTGATCCTTTCTTTGCTAGTCAGAGAAGCTTAGAGTGTAACACTGGTAGAATTCCTTCTATGTGAAAAAGAAACAGCAGGAATGAGAAACAAGTGTTTCCCTTAAACTTTAACTTTTTCAAATATTTTATTTGCTTTATAATTTTGTTTTCTTTATTATTAAGAAAAGTCAAGATAATCACACATATCAATCTTTGATTTTATGATTTAATTATGTTTATGTTTTAAATAGCCCTCATCATTCTGTAATAATTGGCAGATAATGTTTACTTATATTTTCATTAAGCACTTCTTTTTTTTTTCCCTGTGATTTAACACTTTAATCCATTTAAAGTTTATTTGAATGGCATTTAAGGATATATATTTTTCCCTAATAGTGACTAATTGGTAAATCCCAACCTATTAAATAACCTGATATATTTTTCTTTGCCTATTGAAAGTACAATAAATTTAGAAATCTCAGACTCTCAGGTAGAAGTGAAAATCAGTACATTAGCCATGGAGGAAAATTTGATAATAAATGCAAAGTATAGCCAAGGATACATGCTTATCTTTTAACTGAGACTTTATAATTCTATAAATATTTTTTTAAAAATAATCACAGAACTGTTTTGAGAATGTTACCACAGCATTAATAGTAAAGAAAAAACAATATCTAAAATTAGAGGCCTGGCAAGAAAAAGTTATGCTTATATGATGGAATTTTGTGCATTCATCATAAAGTACATTGAAAGAAAATATT
Organism: Ailuropoda melanoleuca; assembly: GCF_002007445.2. Classification (NCBI taxonomy): domain Eukaryota; kingdom Metazoa; phylum Chordata; class Mammalia; order Carnivora; family Ursidae; genus Ailuropoda; species Ailuropoda melanoleuca. The sequence goes on along the minus strand of NC_048228.1, from coordinate 37,854,762 downwards.
TGGGGCACTTGGGTGGCTCAGTTGGTTAGGCATCTGCCTTAGGCTTAGGTCATGATACCCCAGTCCTAGGATCTAGCCCTGTGTCAGGCTCCCTGCTCAGCGAGAAGTTGGGTTCTCCCTCTCCCTCTGCCCCTCCCCCGTGCTCATGTGCATTCTCTCTCTCTTTCTCGCTCTCAAATAAATAAATAAAATTTAAAAAAAGAAAATATTTGATGTGAGAAGAATCCTGAGAATATAATTTGGGTCCAAAATTTAGGATAATGTACAGTAATTTCAATCAATTACATTGCCCAGAAAAAGACTAGGAAAAGTACATAGTTGCTTTATCAGTGGTTGTCTTTGGGTAACTGGATTATCTATCTATCTATCTTTCTATCTATCTGTCTAGTTATTCCTTTTTCTAGCTTATACTTTTAATACTTGCTTTTCTCCCTTAAATTTGAACTTTAAATAATTGGAGGCAGGCAGGGACTTTTATAAAACATCACAAAGTCTAGTTTGTGATAGATTCTCAATACTATTTGTTACATGTTGCTAATAGAATGAGGTCATAATTTGAAGTTGGCAGCAGCTGAACATACCAAGAATGTTCAAGAAAATAAACAGAGAGAGGAATAATAGAGAATCAAGTCATAGACCAAAGCATAAGGAGATCTAGCAATAATTGGTTCGTATCTAGCTTCAGAGATTGGAGATCAGGAACAAAACTCTCCCTCTCCCTGGGAAAAATAGTGGGTTAAACTATGAATTCAGTCTCACATTATCTGTACAATAACTTGGGAGAATGCTATAGCAACTTTAAACTGCAAATACCATGCACTCCCAAAATTTAGATAAAAGAGTAGAAACTGCGATTTTCTAAAATTGAAGCAAACCAAAAGCAAAATAAAACTAATAAGCTTAATTATTGTTGAGGTAACCTATACCACCATCAACAGTAGTAAGCTGGTTTAAAAATATACTGCTAGGGACGCCTGGGTGGCTCCGTCGTTAAGTGTCTGCCTTTGGTCATGATCCCAGCGTTCTGGGATGGAGCCTCACATTGGGCTCCCTGCTCAGCAGGAAACCTGCTTCTCCCTCTCCCGCTCCCCCTGCTTGTGTTCCCTCTCTCGCTGCCTCTTCTCTGTCAAGTAAATAAATAAATAATATCTTAAAAAATAAAATGAAATAAAAATATACTGCTAATAAGATTAGCTATTTCTCTCCTCATTTATGGTGCAGTATGTCTGGCATAAAGTAATTGTACTTTTGGTAGTTGATTTTTAATTTTTTTTAAAGTGTTCTCATTTATTCGACAGAGATAGAGACAGCCAGCGAGAGAGGGAACACAAGCAGGGGGAGCGGGAGAGGAAGAAGCAGGCTCCTAGCAGAGGAGCCTGATGTGGGGCTCGATCCCATAACGCCGGGATCACGCCCTGAGCGAAGGCAGATGCTTAACAGATGAGCCCCCCAGGCGCCCCTGATTTTTAATTTTTTTTTAATGAATGAGGTAACATGAATTTTGTTTAGGTGGTGAATCTCTAACACTGTTCAAAGAAAAAGAAAAGTGTTTGGATCCTAAATGATTTGTATTTCTTTATATATTTGTATTTCTTTATGTATTTGTATTTCTTTATAGCTTGACAAAGGCACCCTTTGAGAGCATACAATTACTTTTTTTCTAATTTACGCTAAACAATCTTCTGCTTTTTCTGAGGGACTCTTTTCAATGAAATATAAGAACTCAAATAGGTTGCCACTTGTGTTCTTATACCAAGTTTAGTTTTTATTATTAATTACCATTTTGGCTACTCTCTGATAAAGTACAGTTTCTTATTCATTTAGTTATTCTGAATCATCCCCATGAAACCTACTCATCACTATGTGAATTAATATAATTTAATTTCTGGACCTTCCAAACTAAGAAATAGCTCCTGATTTCTCTTGTGGGATTCCCTTTTTGCTATGTAGGGTTGGGGAATTGGTATAGGTTTGAGTTAGTGACAAAACAATAAAGTAATAATTGTAGTAATTGGAGCTGATCACAAGATCAGAAGAGAGCTAAGAGCAAAGCAAACTCAACATAGCCAAGCATCTGTTAGGGTATTGCTTCTCTCAACTATCCTGGGCTATTGATACCAAGCAGAAAAATATTTTTAAAAGCCATAATTTTTTAAATCTCTGTGATTTTAAGATGGTAAACCCAGTCAGAGCTTTCACTTGCCTTTTAGATATGCACTAAAAATCTTTTGAAGCAGAGAATACATAATGAGACAGTGGAAAAATACTTGTAAGCCTCAGGTGGATGTATAAACGGATAGAATCAACATGCACATCAATTTGGTAATATCATTAAGAATTAAGTGGGGCGCCTGGGTGGCACAGCGGTTAAACGTCTGCCTTCGGCTCAGGGCATGATCCCGGCGTTACGGGATCGAGCCCCACGTCAGGCTCCTCTGCTGTGAGCCTGCTTCTTCCTCTCCCACTCCCCCTGCTTGTGTTCCCTCTCTCGCTGGCTGTCTCTATCTCTGTCAAATAAATAAATAAAATCTTTAAAAAAAAAAAAAAAAAAGAATTAAAGTTGAGTGTATCTTTTAGATTTGCAATTCCACATCTGAAAAATTATTTTTTAGATAAAATGCATATAATAAAATTAATTTCAGCTCTCTTTGTAATAGCAAAAGAGTAAGAATGTAACACTGTTTACACTGTGATAGGGCCATAAACTGGAATAATATACAGCTGTGTTAAAGAATGAGGGAACTCATTATATACAAATACAAGGTAATTTGAAAAAGGCAAGTTGAAGAACACGATGTAAAACATGTTATTTTGTAAAACATGTTATTCTATATGTATAAAAGGAAAAAACTCAATGGCTGGGTGTGTGTGTGTGTGTGTGTGTGTGTGTGTGTGTGTGTGTGCAATTGACCCTTGAGCAAAATGGGTTTGAATTGCACAGTTCCACTTGCAGGCAGATTTTTTACTGTACAGTACTGTAAATGTATTTTTCTTTCTTATTATTTTCTTAATAACACTGTTTCTCTGGTTTACATTATTGTAAGAATACAGTATATAATACATGTAATATATAAAATACATGTTAACTCTTTATTCCAAAAGGTTTCTAGTCAACAGTAGTCTGTTAGTAATTAAGTTTTGATGGAGTCAAAGTTATGTGCGGATTTATGTGTAGATTTTCAACTGCAGAGGGGTCAGCACCCTGTCCCCTGTGTTGTTCATGGGTCAACTGTAATGTATATATGTTTATGTGTGTTTCTATTATCTATCTATCTATCTATCTATCTATCTATCTATCTATCCATCCATCACATCTATTTATAACATCTGTAGAAGGTTATACAATAAATTGGTAAGATTAGGGGCCTCTGGATGGTTGAGGACTGGGAGTAGAAAAAAAACTTTTTCCTGGAAAAAGATGTTGCACCATTTGAAATTTGGACTATGTAAATGTGTCATCAAGTTAAAAGTAAATTTTACACACACACACACACACACACACACTAAATTTTGAGAATAAGTAAACACATTTTTATACATAGGTATTTTTTTTTACTAAATCTTACAAAGCTCCAAATTTAAAAAGATGTACTCTGAGGCACCCCAAATTTAGAAAATAACTTAATAAATTATTTTGCTATCACATAAATATTTCTAACTTCTAAGCCTAGAATAGAGTAGTATCCTAATTCTCTACACCACTTGTGCCAGGCAATTCCAAATTTTAGATTCTATAGTGTGTAACTTCCACACAGCAGTGCTTATTCCTATATTAGAAAGGATGCTTAAGTGTTAGCCAGACGGTTTTGTGAAAATTATTTAGCCACATAGGGCTGGATTATCAGTATGTCAGCTATGTACTTAGGGCTCCATTGCTTTTTCTCCATTTATTGGATTGGCTCTGTGTTGGATGTGTTCCTAGAGATATACTATCCACTTGGTGGCCTCTGGCAATTTGGATGGAAACACATTCTATGACCTTAGCAACATTAGGTGAATGAGAGCATTTATTTCTCAAAATTCCAACACAATTCCCATATCTGAGTTTCATTTAAATGAATTGGCTCATGTGCCTTGCTTTTTTGTATAGAACAGTTTGGCTAGGCCTTGGTTATATGCTTACACCTATTTCAAGGATATTGGATCAGCAGTACTCAAAACAAATGGAATGAAAGTTTAGGAGAAATCACTCCCCATAGGAAAATTCAAATGTTGTTAACATAGTAAAATGGATTAGATGCTAGGAAGGCAAAAACAGCAGATATCACCTATAAGAAGATACTACAAAGGGGAAAAAAAACCTTGCATTTTCACTTAGAGAAAATGGGACCAATAAAAGACTTGACTCACATTGATATAAGATTGGTGAGCTTGGCCAAAATACAAAGAGCTAGTCCTGATTTAGACATTGTATTTAATTCACTGTTGCTCTTATTTTGGTTTACTGCTAATAAAATAAAAAAATAAAGAAAGAATGTATATCACTTACGGAATGAAGTGAGTGGAGTCAGCTTCCCCGTGGCTGACTTGGTTCCTCAGAGAGGTATGCCTGAAATTCAGTGGTCAGCACCCTGGACTGGAGGAGCCCCGGGCTGTTAGCTCATTGTATTTGTAGGAAATACTTAAGAAGGACACAAATTAGCTCTCCAGAATATGCCCACTAATATATGAAGACTGTCTTTCTGTGCCACAATTAGATACTCTGCATTCCTTTTTTTACTAATGTCCTTGGACAACCACATCTTAGCAGTGAGACGAGTCATGGCAAAAATGAAAATCTAAGGTCAGGGAAGCCTAATGTGTCCTTAATACTTATTGGATGGCTGAACTAATAAATGACTAAATCTTCACAGAAAATTAGCACATCTGAAAAAGGAAAATATTTTCAAGAAAAGTACCCCATTTATACTACAGAAATCCAAATTATCCTATGGATTTTATCAACAATAACATCATTGATTATTAAAACAACAAAATACTATAACATGTGGTGCATTTTTTAAATATAATTTTAGAACTATAAGAATGTATACTCAGATTAACACATTTAGGTAAACATTCAATTTTATCAGGCCTACAGGATTACCTTATACAACTTACCCTAATGGCTTAAAAAATATTTCACTCATACTCAGACCTGTTTATGTACTCAACAGATTTGAGCCCAATTGATCATGTTTCACTTCAAGAAATTCTTATAAATAAACTTTAATCCCATAGGACAGATCCATTAATTATTCTTTCAGGGGAGGTATAATTAATGGGTCTGTTCTATAGAATTATGGCATTCAGTAAATATTAATAATGCAAACTCACTCTACCAAGCACCTTAGTTGTACCCAAACAAATAGATCATTTTATGCGGCTACAGCTTTCCTTCAACATTCCTCTAGGGAACATGAAAGCATGCAAACCAATTTAGAATCAGCTTTTCAGTGAGCTCTTCATAGAAGATTAAAGATTCTTTGGTGGAGCTATTACGCATCCTAATAAAATAGTCTGCCAAAATTTATTTTTATAAAAGTTATAAAAGCCCTAATGAAAGCTTAGAAGTTATGAGTACGATGACAGTCATGTATTATAATCCTGAAAAGCCTGGTTATATTGTGAATGAAGAATATCTTTAAATAAACTTTTTATTTTAAAAGTTTCATATGTATAGAAAATTTGCAGAGGTGGTACAGAGAACTCCCATATACCCGTCATTCAGTTTCCCCGATTGTTATCATCTTACCTCAGCAGAGTACATTTGTCACAACTAAGAACTAATATAGGTATGTTACTATTAACTAAACTTAGCAACGTATTCAGATGTTACCAGTTTTCCTTAATATCCTTTTTTGCTACTGCAGGATTTTATCCAGGATACCACATTACATTTAGTCATCATGTCTCTCTAATGACATGATCTGTAATAGTTCTCAGACTTGCCTTGTCCTTGATGACCTTGACTTTGGTTAGATTTTCTGCAGAATGCCCCTCAATTTGGGTTTGTTTGATATTTTTCTCATAACTAGACTGAGGTGGGAGAAAGACCACAGAGGTGAAGTACCCCTCTTATCACATTATGTCATGTTATCTACATGATGTTTACCTTGATCACTTTGATGAGGTAATATTGCTGGGTTTCTCCACTGTAAAGTTACCATTCCTCATTTCATACTCTACTCTTTGGAATTAACTGACTAAACACAGACTGGAGGTTGTTTGTGGGGTGGGGTGTGAATTCTACATCTTGAAGAGAGGGAGTATCTACATAACTTAATTGGAATTCTTCTGTAAGAAAGATTTGACTTTTCTCTCCAATTATTTATTTATTCAGTTCCTTACTTATTTATATATGAATTCATGATTTTTAAAATTTTGTTTTAACCTTCAAATTATAACTCCAATACGATGCTATTTATTTTGTTGCTCAAATTGTTCCAGCTCTGGCTGGAGCTCTTTCACATTGGCTCCTTTATCTCTTTGGCATACCCCATCTTTTTATCTTTTGATCATTTTCTTACTTTTTGGAACAACAAGATGGTCTAGAATCACCTAGTACATTCTTTGCCCCATTCCTGGAATCAGTAATTTCTCCAAGGAGCCATGGTTCCTATATTAGAAGAAAGGCATATCTGGGCATTGGGCATTAATAAAGAATATTTTATTTGATAAAATTAGCACGTTTCCTCCCAAAATCAGAGGGAAAATACAATATGGCTTATATAATAAAAATATTATCAATACTTGTAAAAAATTATCTCATTTTCATGGATAAAGAGTAACTCCTGGGGCACCTGGCTGGTTCAGTTGGTAGAGCTGTGACTCTTGATCATGAGTTTGAGCCTCATGTTGAGTGTACAGATTACTTAAAAATAATAGTAAAATAAAATGCATTTTTTAAAAAAGTAACTACTTAATTTATGAATTAATAAAGAATATTTCAAAACTGAATTTTGATTTTAATTTTATATTATTATATGAATGGTGACTTGACAATTTTATACCCACCTATACTATCAAGTATAGATAATTTGTGAATCAGTTGAGAATTTATTTCTTCACGTCAAAAGAAAGAACAGAGTACTATGTTTGTCAAGGCTATTACAGTGAGTGCATGCTTTATTTTTTAATAATAAAAATAGTAGAAGCTTAGAGAAGATGCATCATTCAAAGTATCAACATTCTTTTCTGATTTAGTAAGTATTAATGACATCTATTACCCTTCAATTTCTCTATTTCTTTAGTGACGGTATATTGAGTGTCAAAGCTCTCAGTTGTACACTTTGGTCATTAAGAGTTGAGCAGTGTTAGTTGAGAGTGATTAGATTTTTTTTAGCCAAACTTTTAAAGCACTGTTTATAATAACAGATAATGTACCATTCCCCTAAACTGTGGTCAGAAATATAACCTGGGAGAACATGATTATTATTACAACAAAATGTTTCTTTTGTTATCTATTTGGGAAAGAACATCTGTGATTTGCAAATTCTGTTCACTTTCTGGATTTTTTTAATAGAAATGACATTTTAATATACTTATATTTTATATACTTATTTTTAGACATTTATTTTTTCATCAATAATAACTTCTAGTAATTCTGCAATCAGTGTTGATAGTCAAAGTAGATATTAGGTTAGTAGTCAGAGTTGGTACTAGATACTCGAGTCTGAAGATTGCATTGAGGTCATTTATTTGCTATTTCCAACCTCTTGATAAGTTATCCTTGATAATTCATATACATTTTTAGGAGTCATCTCATATGAGCTAAGGAAAGTTCTAGTCAGCCTCCTGCCACTGTTTTCCTCTTCTGTGGCAGCTCTTAATATGCCACAGTGGCATGATATTTGCAGAACTTCTATGTACTTAAATCATTTTTTTATGCCATTGAGAAATTTGAACAAGAGGGGAGTACTCTTAGAATTTTATTTAAAATAGCTATTTCTATTTCCACTTGTGCTCTCTTTTTTTCCTCAAAGATGAGTCAACAGAAAGAGAAGATAGATACATTGCTTTTTTTGCCATTTCTATTTTACTTCCCACCTAAAACTTTATTTCTCTCACCTTCTTCCGTTCATCTGCCCAGGAAGCTCCATAATCACCACTCTGATGAGGCTCTCTTTTACTAATTTAAAATTTTCAGTATTTTAGCAAAGGCTTCCCCTCTTCCTTTGACAAACCCACAAGCAGATAATATCTCCATATTTTTGTTTATTGTAATTAAAGTATGTTAAGTCACTGGTAACTATCAGATTCCCATCAAATGACTGAGACTGGCTAAAGTGTCTGAGGTAACTTGCTAAAATACAAATTAATCTTTGTGAAAATCTTGTGCTGGATTGTGTACAATACAAATATTAGTGTTATTTAATGTGTGTTATGTACCAAAAAATTGCAAAAGCATTTTCAAAGAATAGAATCCTAACTATGCTGGTTTTTTAGCCATGATGTATGAACTGAAAGGTTAGTAGCAGAAAACATAAGTAAAAAAATCTTTGTGAATTTGAGGTAGGACAAGATTTCTTAGGTAAATCACCAAAAGTATAAACCATAAAAAAAAAAAAAGGTGGAAAGCTTTGGTTCTTTTGAAGACAGTATTAAGGAAATAAAGATATAAGCCACAAACTGGGTGAAAATATTTATAATAAACATATATGACAAAGGATTTATATATAAATAACCTAATCAGAAAGAAAAATAGGCAAAATATTTTGTCAGATTCTTCACAAAACAAGATATACTAATGGTCAACAGGCACATGAAAAGATGCTCAACATCATTAGTTTTCTACAGAAATGAAAGTTAAAACCACAGTGAGCTACCATTACAGATCCCTGGAATGGCTAAAATTAAAGAAAAGAAAAAATGATAATGCCAGTATTAGTGAGATACAATACAAATTGAAGTGCAATGTATTACAACCCTTTTGTCATTTTGTCAGTTTGTAATGAAGTTGGCATAATAATGGATATAAATTTACCACAGGACCCAGGTAATTTCACTGTTAGGTATTTAACCAAGAAAAATGAAAACAGGGGTGCCTAGTGGCTCAGTCAGTTGAGCATTCAGCTCTTGATTTCGGCTCAGGTCATGGTCTCAGGGTCCTGGGATCAAGCCGTGCTTGGGGCTCCATGCTCAGTGGGGAGTCTGCTTAAGGATTCTCTCTCTCCCTCTCCCTCTCTCTCTGCCCCTCCCCCTGCTCATGCACTCTCTCTGTCTCTCTCAGATAAGTAAATGAATGAAAGAAAGAAAGAAAGAAAAAATGAAAATATATGTCCACAAAAAGATATATACACAAACAATTAACATGGCTTTCTTTGTAATAGTTCCAGACTGGAAGCAATGCAAACTCTATCAAAGGTGATTAGGTAAACAAATTGTGATTTGCCATTTCATATTGTGCTACATTTAAAAGGATGGATTCTGAAATATACAACAGCATGACATGATGAATTTCAAAATAATTTTGCTGAATGAGCGAAGCTGGGTACTAAAGAGTTCATATTATACATTAACACTTATGTGAAATTCTAGGGAAGGCAAAACTAACCTATGGTGATACAGCATATCATTGTTGCCTAAGACCAGGAAGGGGTAGCGTTTGAATGCAAAGGAGTATGAGGGAACATTTTGAATTGATGAAAATGTTCTATATCTTGATTTTGGTAGTAGTTACACATGTGTATACATTTGTTAAAGTCATCTAACCACATACTTTTAAGTTGCATTTCAGTATAGTATGTTATACTTCAATAGCGTTGATTTAAAGAAGATAGGCTGGAGGTGAGGGATGAGGTAGTTTGTAAATTTAGGGGAATTATATAATGGGAACAGCAACAGCAAAGTGAATAATTTCTGCAAACTGAGATGAATAGAAAGAATTCTGGAGAACAATATGAGAAGAGGGTAAATTTCACTAGAATATCTCTGATAGGCTCAAAAGTAAATACTTGTCTAGATTTTATTGTTAAACTTAAAGGTTACACTTAACATTAAGCTCAATTTGAAGAAAAAGAAAACTTAGCATATGTGCAATAGAAATAGAAGGGGAGAAAGTCTACCAATTTGGGTGAAAAAAACATTTTAAGTATAGGAAAGATACTAAGTTCATATTATTTATCACCCTAGTGTGGGAAAGAAGCAGGGATCTATTGGGCTTAGAACCAGAAAATCAGATTTCTAGGACACTTGTTGAAATTAGGATAGGCTTCTTAAAACCATCCCGCGCTGTCTCCACTGGGTCAGAAAGTCGAAATATGTTACGTAAGAATTAAGGAGGTTCTTTTTGTTGAGATGATTTGCTTATATTACAAAATAATTCTATATTCCAAAGACAGCCACTTTCATATCAAGAACTGACCGTTTCCAAAGTATCTGAAATACATCAAAAGCAGATGAAGCCATAATTCTAACAAAATACTTTTTGAAGAAAATTTTGAAAGAACATACACTGTTAGCTTTTAAAAACTTCAAATGTAGCTTATGAAGTACTTTGTTAATTTGTATTTAGATGTGCAATTGCATTGGAATTGCCACTGTTAAATGAAAGGGTAAGCTAATTAAAGTATGAAGTAGGGATAAGATTTATAAATGAAGGGTTTACTATAGTATCAGATATCTAGAAGTGTAAGCAAATTGGAATAGCAGATCACTGAATTGCAAATTGGAATTTACAAATTTATAAATGAAGGGTTTACTATAGTATCAGATATCTAGAAGTGGAAACAAATTGGAATAGCAGATCACTGAAATGCAAATGGAAAAACAAGCTAAAAATGAAGATACCGTTTTTCTATTTTTGCTTTGTTTTTTTTTTAAGATTTTATTTATTTATTTGACAGAGATAGAGACAGCTAGCAAGAGAGGGAACACAAGCAGGGGGAGTGGGAGAGGAAGAAGCAGGCTCATAGCGGAGGAGCCTGATGTGGGGCTTGATGTGGGGCTTGAACCCCTAACACCGGGATCACGCCCTGAGCCGAAGGCAGATGCTTAACCGCTGTGCCACCCAGGCGCCCCTTTGCTTTGTATTTTTTAACTTGAAAATTAAGTGCAGTATATGAGATGTCATATAAGATTGATTTGTTTTTTTAAAACATTTTTCTCAAGATTCCCTAACAGCAATAAAATTAAGTGTCATACTATAAGATGGATTTGAAAGTGAAAACTGGAACACAGTTTTCTCTAAGAATGACATTCAAAGAATCAAGGTTAGATGATGCAAATTTTAGTCTGGTTTCTAACAGTGCTTAGAATGACACATTTATTTCTGGGAAGTTGTGGGAGACCTCGACCCTAAAAGAAGTTAGCCATGAAGCTTGATTTTGGTTCATGTTCTTACAGAAGTTCAAAAATCTTCATCTATAAGAATATGATACAGGCTTTTAAATTTTCACAATTGAATGTCATCTCTGTCTTCTGAATATATGCTTTTTAAGGGCATGATACTTTAATATACTATGCAGGATACCAATTCTTCAGGAAAATACCAGATAATTCAACTACATATGAACTGTGTTCTATTATTTGCTTAAATTCTCATGAGAAATCTAATGAGAAAAACAGCTCAGGAGTCTTGTTTTTCTAGTCTAGAAAAAAAGTTTCACTAATTTTTTAAATTTTAGAATCCTGTGGTAAATTCATTCCTAGGAAAACCTTTGTTTCTCTATTATATCATATAATCAGATAGTGAAAGTCAGCAGTTCAGAATATTTCCTGATTTTGATCAAATAATGGACAAGAAGTTCTGAATAAATTTAGAAATTAAGTCAGTAGCTAATTCACCTCAATTATCTAGTTTATGTATTTTTCTGCTTCCTTCAGTAGATTATTGTTCAGTTTTTACGTAATTTCCTCCTTTAGACAATTTAAGTCAATGCACAGTCTTGGTTCAATTTCTGAAGTAGGGTATGGTACATGTTATATAAAAATTATCCAGAGTATAAACTATGTTTATAGTTCTTATGCATTGCTGCTGAAATAGAGTCAGAAATAATCCCGCTTTAAGGATATTTAAAGTGTATCCAATTTATGGTACACCTAAATCAAATGAATTGGACATAACCTCATGAATGGAGAGAGACTCTAAGAATTCTAACAGTTGCAGCATCTATTCTTTGAATGTGCTCTTTTTTGGCACTTAAATCGGCCAAACTTATCTACTTATTCCCTTATCACAATCAAAATTAATCCATTCTTTTGCTTTAATCTTCACTGAAAAATTTTCTGTATATGAGTGCATGCACAGTTGGTAAACAAGCTGAAATATGCTGCTGTTCATTCTTTTCAGTGTTTTATTTGCTTATCTACTTAAAAGGGAGAATGATTCTGACAGAGTGAGTTAAGGATATAGTAACATAAATTCTGTTGCTACCTATTATCAGTATTTTTTTCTTGCTTTTAGAAAAAATAATGGTAAGCTTCTAACCCATACTACTTTTTCTTAGGCTAATCTCTTATTTAAGGAGTTTTAATTGATTACACTTTTACATTTTTACAGGGCTAGAAGAACAGCATTAGCAACATTCAATAATTCTCTTTTTGCGTATCCTTTGTTCTTAACATTTCTTTTTGTTTTGTTTAGCAGAATGCAAGAAAGATTATAAACTGTCAGGGGCTATGTATATAGGAATTTAAAAATTTAATATTTCTTCATTTTGCAATTAGATATTGATGACAGATGTAGTTTTCATAATGAATAAAAACTGGATACAATTATTTAAATCTTCACTAATTAAAAGTGAGTAATACTTTTAAATATATGTTTGAAAATCAGCCTGAAAGACATTGAAATAACAAGATCGTAAATCATCACAGATACCGTATAACTTTCAAAAAAAGGGGGGGACAATATCTAATGTAAGCAAATAAAATTTTAAATACTGTCTTGGCACAAAGGTGTTGATGGTATTTAATAAAATGCACTTAAAATGTACATTAAGAAGTGATAATTAGGCTAATTTTTCAGTTAACTATTTCTAAATAAGGAATGATTCAGTATATAATATAATGTGAATTTTTCTATACCTATATTTCATTCATTTATTTGTTTTTATATTAAGAAGAAGGATTTGATTCTAAATTAGGATTAATAAAGATAACTACCAAATGTATCCCTTTAATTCAGTTGTGTTTTCCTTGCAGAGTGCAGATATGAGCCCAGCAAGTAGCACCACTTCACTTCCTGTTAGTCCTCTGACTGAAGAGCCATTGCCTTTCAAGGTAAAAAATAAACAAAAAAATAATTATTTGTGATACTTTTAGGATACTCAAGTACTTTAGTAAAATATTGCATGGTATAGATGGTAAGGTGAACTGCTTTAATATGTAAGGATCTAATTTCAGATGGTAAAATCTTTGTTGTTGTTTTGTTGTTGTTCTGGTTGCAGTTTAGAATAGAAGTTAATACTATAGACCACATCATTTGCCTTGCATGTAAGAAACAGTGCTTTCTTTGTAATAGCTTGATGTCACGTGAATTAGAGGTTTTGAATCTTTTGTTTATCATAATTTAAGTAATAAATTTAGGATGAATTATTTAGCCCTCATTGAGTGGTTACATTTTCATTAGCTGGCTAAATTTTCGTTGATGACTCTAGCTCATTTACAAAATGTTTATTTACTATGTATTATTTATTATGTAAATATTATATTTACAAAATGATGATCAAATCAAAAATTGAAATACAGAATCATTCCTCCAAAGACATTATATTTTAAAAATATTTAAGGAAAAATGTAAATAAGTAATTAAGGAGTATGGTTTGTAAAATTCTTCAGCTGGGGAGACTATATGTATTACAAGTAAGAAGTCATTTTCTTGTTTTGCTGTTTAAGATTAGCTGTATCTATTTAAACAAAGCTCATAGATCAACTATTTTATATTTGATGTTTGAATTTCATTGAAATTATTATAAAGGCAATCCTTAAGATCATGGGGAAGAAAAACTTGGAAAATTGGGATGATACACTTAACTTACGTGCAGTAGTCTCAATTTAATTTGGTTTAAAGACAGGTAGATATGCATTTTGGAATTCATTATGATTTTCATGATTTTGGAATTTTATCATAAAGTTGTTTATTACTGTGTTTTTTTTTTTTCTTTTTCATATGAAGAGTGTAACCTACTCAAGTTCATACTGCTTAAACCTAGTACAGTGCCTGGTATTGATTTCTAAATACTTAATATTTGCTGTGTAGTTAAAATGAGAATAATAGAAAGTTATGAATTTCACTGTGTGTCTTTAGTTTTGTAATTATAGACGCTTTGCTGCTTAATGATAGACAAGGGGCACCTGGGTGGCCCAGTCAGTTAAGCAACTGACTCTTGATTTCAACTCCGATCATGATCTCAGGGTCCTGAGATTGAGCCTGCATCTAGCTCCATACTCAGCAGGAAGTCTGCTGCAAATTCTTTTTCTCACTCCCTCAACCCCTCCCCTGTCACTCTCTCTCTCTCTCTCTCTCTCTCTAAAATAAATAAATAAATCTTTTAAAAAAAGATAGACAATAATAATTGTTAAAAGGTTATTTTATATCAGAGAATTGTTAAATACTGTATAGTATCCTGATTACATTATTGAGAAGTCTATTATTCTACAACAAAGGAGAAAATACCCACACTTCAAAGTTTAGTGTTACTCAATGTTTCCTTCTTATGGTATATGGGACAAAACTTAATAGAAGAATCATATCCTTAACAAGATTTTAATTGAATTCTCAAAGCATTACTAGAAACCATTTTCTCTTTTTAATATATTGATAATGACCATACTCCTTGAAAATTAATGTATTTTTTAATGGAAGTAAAAGAAGAGGTCAGATATATTCCAAAATATGCTGACGCAATGCTAATATAAATATAATTATTTTAGTTTCCCTGACTGCTTCTAAGAGATCAATATTGTTCCCATGTTAATGTATGTAAGTGGTTTTATAAGCAATTAAAACTTCTAAGCACTTATAATATATAATATTAGCATTGGTAGCCAGTGTAGTTATAGTGCCTCTTAATTTACTTCTTTTGTGAAAGGAATATTATTTTTTTTTTGTATTTTCTATCATATATAGAAACATCCCACTAGTATTTAATAGTGTCAAAAACTAAAATTTGAAATTATGAAGTAAAGCTCCTGCATTTGTAAATGAGGAGCTTTTTTTTGTAAACAAGGAGTGAAGCTCCTTTTTCACCACTGTTCTCATCATTCTCTATTGTAGGCATTGCCAGGCTATGAAAGCATTTGAGTGTATCCCTTCATAGAAAAAGATGTATGATGCATAATTCTCTACGTATACTACCATAAACTTACAGACTTCCCAGTCACACTCTTGGTGCTAAGAAGTTTCTAGGATTCCAAGTTCATATAATTGGGCAATTGTTATGGACATATATTTGGAAACAAAAGGCAAATGTATAACGTCTATTTTTTAATAAAGCATTCAGGGTGACTTACACAAGTGGTCTGTTCTCTACCAGAATATCATTACAAAACTAATTTTGCATGGGTGGGAATAATATTTTATCAAATAACCATAATAGAATTATAAAATTTCAAGATCAGTTATTTCTGAGTTTGAGAAAAACAGAGAGAGATGACCGCTTAACTGTTAATTCAATGTTTATGCTTCTTTTTATAGAATAACACTGAACCAAGTTGGCATTGTTAACTT
Source organism: Ailuropoda melanoleuca (assembly GCF_002007445.2). Taxonomy (NCBI): domain Eukaryota; kingdom Metazoa; phylum Chordata; class Mammalia; order Carnivora; family Ursidae; genus Ailuropoda; species Ailuropoda melanoleuca. The sequence continues at coordinate 37,839,110 of NC_048228.1, read as the reverse complement.
TGATATGTCCATTCCACCCTGTTCTACCTTTGTCTTCTCTGCTATTCTCCTTGATTTGTATCAACCTAATCACTTCCAATCTAACCTTCCTCCTTTCTTCCTATGTTAAGCTCAGTCAGAGATATTCCAGGCCTAATGCCTTGAGATCACCAAATATTACTGTTCTTTAATAAGATGATCCTTTTAATTTATTTGTATACACACAGTTATTAGCAGCCTCAGTCCATTCCTGGAACTAACAATCTTGAAGCTGAAGCTAGCTTATTGTTCTTGACCCCTCCATAATAGTACACTTTATTATGGACCACGTTCTTTTCGTCAACCACATTTATCCCTTATTTTAAAATTTATTTGTATTTGCTTGAAGCATGATCTCTAGGTTTTAGTCCATTTTTCTCCAAAAATCATCTTTTCTTTGATTAGATATATTAATAAAATGTATTATCCAACCTGTCCCATTTATCCTTATCCTGTGATAAATTCAATGGATGGAAATGAATTCAACTCTATTTTTCTTTAGACTCTGCTTCAAGAATACACAAAGGCATTAAAGAATATGCTCCATTCACCAATTTTCAAAATCTGATTTTAACCAAATGTAGTTTTCTCATTGCCCTTCCTGGCCCATTGACTGCTGCTTTTCGGCGATACTTGGGTTTGTGGAGTATCTAATGAGATTGGGCATCTAGTGCCTAGAATCCACAATGGAGCCACCCTATTGGAGACCCAGCCACCTTCCCCAGGAGATGACCCAGAGTGGTTCTGGGATATTTCTGGAGTCTCCTCTCCTTGAGAAATCCGAAGTTTTTAGACTCCTTTTTCTCATCCCCAGAAATCACCATTTAGTCTAGACTAAAGAAGTTCCTTTTTTTTTTCCCCCAATTTCCCTTGGAGATTATTCCTCTCTCTTTTAATCAACCAGAGCCTGGAAAAAAAAAAAAATCTTCTCAACATACTTTTTAGAAACAGAATAGAGGAAGGGAATTGTCTGAACTGTCTGAAGATTTTTCTTACCTGATACAAACCTCACTTTAAGAAGCACAAAGACACCTTATTAAAGCAAAAGACAAGGAGGTGGAAATAAATAAATTAATGTCTCAAAAAATTTCATCTTGTCATGAACTCCTGGGATATTAGGGAAAGAAATGATGCTAATTCTGCTTGACCATAGAGCCTAAATTCAGGACTTAGTAACAAACATAGTTTGCTCTCACTTTTGTAAAATTAAAAAAAATGTGTAGAAAAAAATGATAATCCCAGAAAATACACACCTATCAACCACTAACTATTTGGTGAATCATACTGTAAGTTTGTCTGTTGTTTCTATAATGATCACTAATTTCTAGTTTAAGAGCAATATTTATTTTTAAGAAAGCAGAGGAGTTGAGAATATTAGTAGCAATCTTAGCCTAGTTAGGAGACTTCTGGGACAAATCTCAATTCTGGCACTTTCTATCTATATGACCTTGACCTGTTGTTACTTGGTGTCTTAATTTTCCCATCTGTAAAATGGGAACAGCAGCAAATTCTTCTTCATTGGATTATTATAACATTCAATAAATTAACAAATAGAAAGTGCTTCAAGTAGCACATAGTATCAGTATATGTATTAACTATTATGTTTTGTAGAAAAGGTATGTCTAAGTTTAAGGCAGGAGGTTCTGTATGTTATAAATGACATGAAGCAGAATTATTTCCACTTAATCCCCTGTACTTTATTTCCAAATGTGAGAGTAGTAATGCACTTTAAACATAAATCCTTTACTTTGCTGAAGAATAGCATTTAATATTCATTTCTAGAAGGCATGCTATTTATTTCCTGCTCTTGAGTATTCAGATAAGCTCATATATCAGATTCCTTGTATGAAAAATAATTAATGGAAATGTTCATTAATTATGAGGAAGAAGGAGTAAATACAATGAATCTGTCTTAAGGGAAAACTGGTGAATATAATAAAACATTACTTGGAAAAAAGAAATACATAATTAATAGATCTGCATGCATAAGGACATATGGCATCTTTTCATCAGGAATACACTGTAGTATATTTTCTTTAATTTCCCAAACCTTCCTCCACAAATTAACCTGATAACCTCCTAAATGCAAGCCCCACCGAAGGAGCATTGTTCAATCACATAACATACTGGAAAAAAACCACATTGTAAACAAAGCACTGTTGATATTTTACTCTTTATACGTTATAATGTCAGTATGCTAAGTAGTGTCAGTTTATTTTGTCTGACAATATAATAGAAAGAGCACATGTGGAGACTCCAGGAGAGAGGAGTCAGATAATGGCACAACCTCCACAACATCATCTGTCATCTCTCTTGCACAGAGTTGGGGTTTTCTGTGTGTGTGTTTATTGGTGTTGTTTCTCATTCAGTGAATTTAATGGTCTCTCTTATTACTGGAAATCACTTTTTTGTGTCCCGAAAATAACCCCCAATGGTATATTCTGCATTTCTGATCAATTTTTTTTTTTTACTGTGTCATCTACTCATTCATCCATTTGTTCTTTGATTCATTCGTTCGTTCATTTTTTAGTGAATCAATTTATTGAGTTGGGCTTGATAATGTTCTAGGCACTGGTGTTTCAATGTAAACAACCCAGACTAAGTTCCTGCTTTCATGGTATTTGGGTTCTAGTGAGAAGAGATAGACAATAAGCAAATAAATATATAACACATCAGATGATAGGGGTGTTAAATGCTGTGATGTAGAATGAAGCAGGGTTTGGAAGACAGAAAGTGACTCTAAAGTATGATATTGTTTCAAACAGATGGCTAAAGAAAGCCATTCTCATTAAGGGATATTTTAGCAGAGACCATAGAGATGAAAGGGGGTAAGCCACTCATCTATGGGAAGAGGCTTGAGAAAAAGTGCAAAAGCACTTTCTCAAGAACACTTGAGAAAAAGTGCAAGTGAGGTGGAACAGTTGGCCTTTTCAGGATCAACAGAGTGACCTGTGACTGGAGCAGAGTGAATGAGGGGGCAAGTAATAAGATCAGGTCAGAGAGAAACCACATCATGAAGGGCCTTGTAGGTCAAAGAAATACATGAGATCTTGTTTTACATGAGATGTGAGACCATTACAGTGTTTGTGAAAAAGAATGGCATAGATAGACTTTATTTTAAAACTATTACTCTGACTCGGAGACATGGTAGAAGGACATCAAGCCCCCCATAGGTGAAAGATGATGGCAGTTTAAACTGGAGTGGTCAAGATTGAGAAGGGTGAGCATTGGTGGGATTTGGGACATATTTTAAATGTGAATCTGCAGGATTTTTTAATGGATTATATATGGGATATCAAAAAAGATCAGTGTTGAAGATTATTCCTGATTCTAATGTTCTCTCTATTCCCCTATTTTTATTTCTTTTGCTGTCACACTGTGATTATATATTTAAGGAATGTGTTTATGATATGATAATAATTTTAAATACAAAATGGCTCCACATGTTTTCCTATTGGTAATAAATTTTAAGAAGGACCTATTATCAATAATGTGTATATTAAAAATAAAATGATTGTTTCTGTGTAACAAACCATTTCAAAACTTGGCAGTCTAAAGCAATAATTTCTTTTTTTAGATTTATTCACGTTTTAGAGAGAGAAAGAGAACGAGCACAGCAGGGAGGGACAGAGAGAGAGGGAGAGAATATCTTAAGCAGACTCTGCTCTGAGCATGGAGCCCTACGTAGGGCTCAATCTCACAGCCCTGAGATCACCCACGACCTGAGCCAAAACCAAGAGTCAGATGCTCAACCAACTGTGCCACCCAGGTGCCCCAAACAATAATTTCTTATTGCTCTTTAGGATTCTCTAGGTTGACTAAACTTTCTAGAGAGTTCTTATTTGGGGTTTTACAAGTGAGCGGAGAGTGTAGTTATCTGAAGGCTCAAGTGGAGTACATACCCAGGAGGATTTCTTACAGAATGGCTTGAGTTTTCTAACAGCATTTTCTCACAGTATTTTAAAGTAGTTAGACTTGTTACATGACACCTGGCTTCACCCATAGTCAATGTTCCAAGGAGTAGAAGCTGCCGGGCCAATTATGGAAAAGATGCAGATACATACAGCTTCACCTCCACATCTTTCCATTGGTTAAGCAGTCACATAGCTTGTTAGTGGTCCCTGAAACTGCCTCAGCATTCAGATATTTGCTAAAAGGACTCAGAGAATTCAGTATGTAGTCATAAAGAACAAACATACTCTTCCAGCAATGTATGTGATACTTCTACCCAATAAACCCCATTAGCAATTCAACACCCAAAGATTCACATAGGAACACTGTACCTAGAACAGACAGAAATTCCAAACTCCTAGAAAAAAGTCAGGTGTTCAGCATTAACAATATGGTTTATACAAATTTCTTAGGCACAGTGAGCTTCTCTTAACTAAAATTCTTTTTTATTGTTGGAGTATAATCAACATGCGATGTTATGTTAGTTTCAGGTGTACAACAGCCACTCTTATTATTTATGGGAAGTTTGATATGAGTGTAGGGCACTAGTTACCAGTCAGGTTCTTGGAGGCCAACCACTGGCCAACCTCGGAAGCAAATCTTTCTAAGGATAGCATATTAGTTGGCTAAGGCTGCCATAACAAAGCACCACAGTTTGGTGGCTAAAAAAATTTTTAAATGACAGTATTTTCTCACAGTTTTGAGGGCTAGAATTTTCTTTGTAAGCTTTTATTTTAATTCCTGTTATTAAACATGGTATTAGGTTATAGTGATCCATATGTCACAGGTGCCCATCATAACAAAGGAACTCCTTAATCTCCATCACCTATTTAACCCATCCTTCCACCCACCTCCCCACTGGTAACCATTGGTTTGTTCTCTATAGTTAAGAGTGTGTTTCTTGGTTTGTCTCTCTCTCTTTCTTTTTTCCCCTTTGCCTCATTTGTTTTGTTTCTTAAATTCTACATATGAGTGAAATCATATGGTATTTATCTTTCTCTGACTGGCTTATTTCACTTAGGATTATACTCTCTAGCTCCATCTATGTCATTGCAAATGGCAAGATTTCATTCTTTTATCATGGCTGAATAATGTTCCATTATATATATATATATGTACCACCTCTTCTTTATCCATTCATTAGTCAGTGGACACTTGGACTATTTCCATATGTTGGCTCTTGTAAGTAATGCTGCTATAAACATAGAGATGCATGTATCCCTTTGAATTAGTGTTTTTGTATTTTGGATAAATACCCAGTAGTGCAATCACTGATCACAAGACAGTCTCTTTTTAACATCTTGAGGAAACTCCATACTGTTTTCCAGAGTGGCTGCACCACCAGATAGCACTTCCACAGTGCACGAGGGTTCCTTTTTCTCCACATCCTCACCAACACCTCTTGTTTCTTGTCTTATTGATTTTAGCCATTCTGACAGGTGTGGGGTAGTATTTCATTGTAGTTTTGATTTGGATTTACCTGATGGTAAGTGATGGTGACATCTTTTCATGTGTCCCTTGGCCATCTATGTCTTCTTTGGAGCAATGCCTGTTCATGTCTTCTGCCCGTTTTTATTTGGATTATTTAGTTTTTTGATGTTGTTGAAAGCTAGAATTTTAAGTTCAAGGTACTGGTAGGGTTGGTTTCCAGTGAGACTCTCTCCTTGGTTTGCAGATGACCTCATTATGTTTTCACATGGCCTTTTCTCTGTGGATGCACTTCCTTCTTATCTCTTCCTCTTCTTATGGGGATGCCAGTAGTATTGAATTAGGTCTCACACAAATGACCTCATTTTAACTTAATCACATCCTTGAAGACCTTATTTCTAAATATGGGTGTATTCTGAGATACCAGGAATTGGAACATTAACATGAATTTTGAGGGGCACCTGGATGGCTCAGTTGGTTAAGCTTCTGTCTTTGGCTCAGGTCATGATCCCAGGGTCCTGGAATTGAGCCCCATGTCAGTCGGTCTGTCTCCCTTCTCAGTGGGGAGACTGGTTCTCCCTCTCCCTGCCGCTGTTCCTGCTTGTGCGCTTTCTGTCAAATACATAAATAAAAATGAAAAAAAAACAAACAAACATATAAATTTTGGGAAGACACAGTCATCCTATAATATACTAAAGACTGTATGTTTACTCTTCTGTACGTAAGGCCAACCTTGACTCAAGTGAAGGGAAAATAAACTATATCTTGAGGGGGAATAGCAAAAATTTGCAGCAATCTTTAATCAACTACACTGAATAAAAATGATGTGTGATAGTCTTTTATTAATCAGTTTTAGGCTCTATCAGATTCTCATTCAGGTGTTAGGAATTTGGGTTTGAGAAAGTGTAGAAGGAAATAGCAGATTTCCTTAAACGTTTATATGTATTCATCGATGTACTTATTTGAATATATTTTCCAATGTCATTTTAATTTCCACTAAATTTGGGAAATTCACTTAAGTGTCACCATATTTGAATAAACTTATAGTTCTTAAAATCTTATGGTTGAGAATGTCAAAGAATTATGCCTTTAAAAAATAGCTTACTAAATTCCTGATTGTAAATACTGACAGTAAAATTTAAATTAAAAGAACAACTACCAAACAATGCTTTCTATGTTATGTTATACAAATATACCATACAAGTATTATTTTATGTTAACTTTTTTCCTTTAGGTCTGTCAAGATGAATTTTAAATGATTATTATACCTATTATTTGGCTTTTGCAGACCATATTACTGATACATGATGAATGCTCTAACAGTAAGAAAAATGGTAATTTTTTATTCTGATAAATAAAATTATTTTTACATAAATTAAAGCCAAAACAAATCTGGTCTAATTTGTGTTAAAAGATATTCAGTATCTCTCAGACATATTAAACTTCAGGGGAAAAGATTTTAATAGGAAAAATAAGCAAATACCTTTATGTTGCATACTAGCTTCATATTACTGTCCAGATCCTTCTCACACACTGTCCAGATGACTTCAGGAAGACACATACAAGATATAGAACTTGTCCACATTAATACATGCTAAAAATCATGTCATACCTCCCACCTCATCTCCAGCTCACATATCCATTTTATTTCTTAAATTTAAATCTGAGTTTCTTTGTTGTTGTCTAGGTTGATGCCTTAGATTTTTTGAGTTCTCCAAGTGGTACTGATCGAAGACTTTCTTTGTTAAAAAGGTTTATTTCAGCCTTCCTTCAGAGTATTGGGCCATACTCTGTCTGCTTACTCTAGTCAGAGTCCCCTTGATATATTTAGTGGATGAGTTTTACTGAGCATTTGTTAAAGGTGACCTTGGAAAATTGAATTCAGGGATCCACATCTGCGGTTGAGTTAAACAGAACCCCAGAAAACTACAAGATACATAGATTTGGATTGTCTTTCATAGTTTTCAAGAGTAGGGATTTTATAGGAAAAGCCTAAATTTAAAGTAGAGGTACTGAACATGGAAGGATAGATAGAATTAAGGTACAGAACACGGAAAACCATTTCTGGGTTCATTTGCACATTAAAGACAAGATGTTGAACTACTGTAAAAAAAATCCTAAAACCAATAAAAGCCTTGAAAATCCGAAAAAAAAAATTTTTAAGAAGCTGAGTCATTAGGACTTCAACTTTGGTTTGGGGATGCACCTGTGAGTGGATTGGCATCAGTGAAACATTTTTTCTACCTGCCAACAAGGTGCCATAATTTTATTTAGAAACAGTTGAAGTCAGCACGTGGTTGGTGTTGTGTTCTTCAACACCTGTTGGTCCTGAATGTGAAGAAGACCTAGATATAAGAAAATAGTAGAAGTAGCAATCATTGCTGTGCACACCGCTATTAACAACATCTCTTTTTACATCTACTGCAGATGGCAGATTTGGAATGGGCTTAAGGGAAACACTGTATTTAAGATAATGACATCATTATCAATGATAATTCAAGCAACTGATCTCATGTATAGCACATGCAGCATTTATTTCTTACTCTAAGTATTACCATTTCATATACACTCTGGATCATAAACATTCACCCACCTTCATGGTTTTTAAATATAGTCTCCAGCATTGCTTCAGAGATTACCTGTAAGTGTGAAGTGTACTATAACATATTGTTCTTTAAATAAGAGATTAGCAATCAAGGTACAATTCAAAGACTATGATTTGTTACTAAAATGCCCATTTGTGGGGCGCCTGGGTGGCACAGCAGTTAAGCGTCTGCCTTCGGCTCAGGGCGTGATCCCGGCGTTCCGGGATCGAGCCCCACATCAGGCTCCTCTGCTATGAGCCTGCTTCTTCCTCTCCCACTCCCCCTGCTTGTGTTCCCTCTCTCACTGGCTGTCTCTATCTCTGTCGAATAAATAAAAATAAAATCTTTAAAAAAAAATAATAAAATAAAATAAAATGCCCATTTGAGATGGACCATGAATATAAGATGCTACAAAAAGTAGACTCAGCATGAACTCAGTTTATCTGGCAGTGACTTTCATCTGTTCTATCTTGAAATTATCTACTTCTGTAATAAACAAATTTTAGAAGTTGAATGATATCAATGTGCAGTTGTAACTGTAAACTAAAATGTACATGGAATTAAGTACAATGAATTCTAACATATATCAAATAATTTAGAAATGGTTGTATTTTCTTTGGTAACTATGTGAGATTAGAAAATATTAGACTTACAATGTTTTTAAAGATATTGGTCATACATTGTTTTAATTATATGATATAGAGGTATTAAATAGTCATGCTAACAGATGAAATAAAATAACTAAGATAAGCAAATACTCAGTTCTGCAGTTTTTGTATCACAAATTGAGGATTACTTCAGTGAAATTTTCATACCACATATAAATAATTTTGCATAAATTCTATTATGTCTAGAAATTCTGCAGGAAAAATACTGATGGCACAAATTTAAAGTTTAATAATAATTATGAAAAATAAGAAAATTCTACTTACTCTTGCTATAGTGAAGATAAAAATGTAGAGAAATTTGTGAACATCACTTTAAAATGCATTCCAAAGAGGTAAGGAAAGATGCAGTGTGTTTGCACAGAGACTTACTTTTATCCTCTTGGACAGCGGCTGATTCATCACAGAAAATTGGAAGGTAAACAATTGCCAGATGGATATATTAGACTATAATTAACAGCCTAATACAAATAATTGTGAAGATAAATGTAATTCGAATATTTCAAGTACTGTTGATGTCAGCTTCTCACCTAAGAAAATGGTCTGCTTTCTTTTAAGTTCCTGCATTATATTATCAAGAGTCAGCTTATGTCTGTACTAGACATGTCCTTTTCTGCAGGTAATCTGTTTTACTCTGGCAAATCTGATAGGAAAATTTTATGTCAGGAGTTGTGACAAACACTTATGAAGTTGGCTAAACCTGTTATATTAGAATTTTATTGCATATATTTCTTATTAAGAGTAAATGTTAATTTAGAGTAGTTAGGTTCTGCTTAATAAGAAGGACTTTGGCAGCAGTACTTGATCCTGAAAGTTTTTAAAAAGCTGAACAGAATTGTCAAAACATAATTAAGGGTAGAGGAATTAAGCTCACTTTTCTCCCTTAAGTGTCTCTGCAAGGCAATAGAACCTTTGGCAACAGAGCCAAGTAGAAAAATGGAGCTGTGCCAGTTGCTGCACCATGATAAAGAGAGATTGGTCATAATTTCTGGTAATAATGCCCACAAAAGTAAAGCTGACAGTGGTCTATCCTCTTATTAACATTAGCCATTTCTCTCCTTCTCTTTTCTTGCGCTTTCTGATGGGCCTTAGTCACTTGGTGTTATTATCTGTCACTATTTTTGTCATCTATCGCTATTTGTGTTATGTTCTTGAATGTGGTGAGTCATTCAGAACAATTAACTGACATTCATTGAGGTCCTGCTATATATAAAAGCTTATGTAAAGGTATTAGCAGAAATATTTTACTCTGATTATAGAAAGCTGTAGAAAATTGTAATGCTGGTTGTAGGGGGATATGGCCTGGAGAAGTACAAAGTATTTCAAAATTGTAAAGACGGAGTTGAGAAAAGGGAAGTGTCATGAGATCTCAGCCAAGGGAGAAGTAAGAGCCAGGGTCCCAAGCTAGGCCCCGAGGGTCTAGAAATTGTAAATATTCAGTGGTGTGTTTCCCATGTGGTAAGGACCAAGTTGTTTGGTTTGAAGGACGTTGTGTGCTTTATAAGGAACTTAGACTACTTCTGTAGGCATTGAGGTACAAGAAGTAAGCAAGAGCTATATCTTGGTCTGTTTGGGCTGCTATAACAAAGTGCCACAAACTAGGAAACTTATAAACAACAGAAATTTATTTCTCACAATTCTGGAGATTGGGGGCCCACTTCTTAGGCAGCCATCTTTTTGTCTCATCTACCTTGTGTCTATGACCTTACATGGTAGAAGGGGCATGTGAGCTCCCTGGGAACTCTTTTATCAGGAAATACTCTGCAGGATTCTGGCCTCCTGACCTAATCACTTCCCAAACATCCCACCCCTAATACTGTCATGCCTCGTGTGTTAGGGTTTCAACATATGAAGTTTGGAGGGACATAAATCTCAGACCATAGCAAGTTGAGTAAATAGTAAGATGCAAAATAATGTTTATAATGTTTCTTGAGCTGGATTTCCAAAGAATGGGTTCAGAACTTTATTTGAAATTTGTTAATTCCTAGACTATCAAATGGTATGAATCAAATATAAATTATAAAAAATAAGAATTTTCCTCTCATCCAGTATCGCTGATTCCTTACATCTATACATGCCCCAATTTGGATGAAAATTCCTTATATTCATATTGAAATTAAATAGAGTTTACAGGTGATCTAGGCTATCAAAAATATATACCAAGAGATCCACTCTAATTATCTAATTGTTATATCTTAAAACATTGTCATTAGTGTATTGGTTTCATGTTGCTGCTGTAACAAATTACCACAAATTTTATGGCTTAAAATAATTCGCATTTAGTATGTTATAGCTTTGGAAGTCAGAAATCAGAACTAGTTTGTTTCCCAGAGTCCACAGTCTCTGGTGATGGGTATTAGGGAGGGCACATATTGCATGGTGCACTGGGTGTTGTATGCAAATAATGAATCATGGAGCATTGCATCAAAAACTGGAGATGTACTGTATGGTGACTAATATAACAAAATAAAAATTATTAAAAAAAAAAAAAAGAAGGAAATCAGAACTATGTCTCCCTGAACTAAAATCAGTGTTGTCAGAGAGGTGAGTCCCTTCTAGAAGCTCTAAGGTCTGATGCATTTACTTGCTCTTTTGAGATTCTACAGTTTGCCTGCATTTCTTGGCTCATTGCTTCTTTCCATCTTAAGAATCAGCAGTGGCCTGTCAAATCCTTCTCACACTGCACCACTCTAATTTATTTACTATTTTCCCAATAGAAGAAGATGTTTGTAAATGCAGATATCATATTTATATTCTTTATATTCCCTATTTCAGTGCCTAGTATAGAACTAGTGTATAATGCACTAATAATAGATGAAATTAGTGAATTATTAAATGAATGGTGAAAAAAACCTTTTAATTAAGAACAAATTTCTTCTGAAGTCTTTCATCCTATTAAAATAAAGTTAACCATTTTATTAAATTAACCATTGATAACCTGAAATACCTAACAAAGCCTATCAAACTATACATGTATTATCAGGCTACTAAATTTTCTGTAGCTTATCCTCTTTTTCTATACGACTCTAAGGATAGCTGGACCAATCCTAGGTACAGATTATCCCTTGTGAGACTAACCTGATAGTAGAGAATTCAGTATTCTATTGCCCTTGTTTGTCAGGTTCTCACCTTGTGTTCTGAAAAATGTGGCTTCTGCATTGGCTGGTGGTTATCTGATAGCCAGTGTCTAAGAGACAGCTGCATTCCTGCCAACTGCCTATTTGGATTTCTAAATAGTACCTTTCCCGAGATTTTTCCATGGCCAAATGCTAGAAATTTTAGGTATAGACTGATTTCCCCAAATTGGAAATCTTGAATGCTGTCTCCTTCTTTAGAGTGTTAATTCTCAGTAAACATGGTCATCGTCTCATCTTACAGATAAAGAAATTGAAGCTTAGAGCAGTTAAGAACTTTACTTGAGGGCATAGTGTTGATAAATGGCTCTGCCAGAACTCTAACTCTGTGTTTTGTTTTGTTTTTAATTCTAAAGACTGGCTTTAACTACTATACCACAAAAAGTCTACAGTGTTTTTATTTTGAGCATGATTCTGATTATTTTTTGGTTTTATATAACTGAGGAGGGATAGAAATAGAACTAGAGAGGTGCCTGGGTCGCTCAGGTGGTTAAGCATTGACCTGCAGCCTGGGTCATGATCCTAGGGTGCTGGGATCCAGCCCTGCGTCAGGCTCTCTGCTCAGCAGGGCATTTGCTTCTCCTTCAATCTGTGCCCTCAATCTCTCTTTCTCTCAAATAAATAAATAAAATCTTTTAAAAAAGAAATAGAATGAGACATAGAAATACAGAGAAAAGGAGAGAAAAGAAGAAAAGATGAAAAGTGAAGAGAGAGAGGGAACAGAATGGAAGGGAAGGGAGAAAAGCTGTAAGAAAGCACCCATCAATTCTTCAGGTTTGTCATCTATTGAGATCATTATCCTACTAAGATCATATATTTCTTTTATTAACAGACCTAATAATTTTGAACCATCTTTGGGTTGAACGCCACATGGAATATTGGTCAGTTTTCATAGATTCAAGAATATAATTTGCTTTATCTAGTTTAAACAGAAGGTATTTTATTCTAGGGTATTTGATAATTTATCAAATTCCTTGGAAGGTCAGCACGCTATTCTTGGATACACAGGGACAAAATGCCAGGAGAGATTCCTTTCTGGAAGGGATAAGGTATGCTGCCAGAACAAGAACATGAAAAGGAAAAGGGAAGGGGATTTAATATGTAGATTTAATATGTAAATTTTTTTTTTTTTTAAGAGAGAGAGAATGAGAAAATGAGAATTTGAGAATTGGCAGTGTGTGCTTGGTTTGAGGTATTTTATGGTAAAGGGGATTAAGGTTATCTGAGAAGGGTGAGACAAGGTCATGAAAATAAAATTTATTCTAGTTTTCCCAAACGTTCTTTATTTTTTTTAAATTTTGACATCAAATACATTATTTTATTTTTATTTTTTTTAACCTTTTGACCTCCTTCACCCATTCCTCTCACCTGTTACTCCCTGCCTCTGGCAACCACCCATCTGTCCTCTATTCTACCCATGAGCTTAGTTTTTTGGGTTTTGGGGTTTGTTTTTTGTTTTTGTTTTTTTTTTTTTTTTTGCTTTTGTTTTATTTCTTTGTTTTTGTTTTTTAGATTCCACATATAAGAGAGACCATACAGTATTTTCCTTTCTCTGTCTGACTTATTTCCCTTACATAATACCCTTGGGGTCCATCCATGTTGTCACAAATAAAAGAGTTCATTCTTTTTTATGGCTGAGTAATACTCCATTATGTGTGTATACATACATACATATGTGTGCAATTATATACATTTAAATATAAATTTTTTTATCCATTCATCCACTGATTGGCTTTGGTTGTTTCTATATCTCGGCTATTGTAAATAGTGCTGTAATGAACATTGGAGTGCATATATATTTTTGACTTAGTGTTTTCATTTGTGGTGAGGGGGATAAATGCCCAGAAATGGAATTTCTGGGTCATATGGTAGCTCTATTCTTAATTTTGTTAAGGAACCTCCATGCTGTTTTCCACAGTGACTATACCAATTTACATACTCAGCAACAGTGCACAAAGATTCACTTTTACCTATATCCTCACCGACACTTGTTATTTTTTGTCTTCTTGGTAATAGCCATTCTAACAGGTGTGATGTGATATCTCATTGTGGTTTTGAGCTGCATTTCCCTGATGCTTAATGATACTGAGCATCTTTTCATGAACCTGTTTGTCTTCTTTGGAAAAAAATGTCTATTCGTTTTAATCTACTTGTTTTCGGTAAGGTGCTACCTTCCATAATTGTACCTGATGTTACTTTAATCCATCTAATATTCTTTTGAAAGACAATAAACTTGTAGCTTTTGCTAGGGATGAAAGGAGAATTTGCCTGGCTTCATGGAATACTGTCAACCAATCCTCTGGTTGTCTGCTCCGTCTTCATTCCTACTTTCACGGGTGCATAGCTTTTCTCTGGCCCCACAATAACAGTGGGGTTGTTTAGGGATGCAGATGTGCACTACTGGCTCAGGTTTCAGATTTCTTTTGTCTTGTCTGCTTTCCAGTTTCCTTTTCCTCTCTAATCTCAAAGTACTTCAATTTTACTGTGGACTTCTTACATTAAAATTTACTTTTTATCTATTTTCTGTTTAAAAACTACAGTTATATATATTTAGTTATATCATTATTAACATAGAGTTTCCATATTCACTTTTTAAAAGAACTTGAAGTCTGTGTTAAAACCAAGCTGAATACTACACGTGTGGTTATAAAACGTAACAAATCATAAATATTTGACTTTATGTGAATATTGGTAAAGGGTAAGAGCTGATATTTACTTAGTTTGACAGGACTAAATGACAGTTAGCTTTATGAATTTTGTTTTAACTTTTGTCCTTCTTTGTTACACAGACTATATTCATTAATGCTTAAGAGGAGAGCCTTTAAAAAAAAAAGGAATTGTCTTTTCTTTGAAATATGTCTTAATAAAGCAAACTATTAGGAAAGAATCGGAACTTTATGAATAATCATTTCTATCTAATGGTAAATACTCTGGAACTAACTTGTTTTAACGCTACTTAATTTAGTGCGTGCAAAGATTTGATGAAACCTTCAGTGAAGTTCTGAAAAAATGGGTACATAACCTCAGATAAGTGTATAGAAAGACTCACATGTTGTTCAAAATTGTTCCTAAGAGATGAGTATAGAGTACACATATAAAAAAGCGAGGCGCATTTCCATAAGCCACATGGTTTAATATCATTACTTTCAGGCTTATAAGTTAGTTTTAAAGCTTTAGTGACAAATATAGAATGAGATTTATTAATGTGCACGAAATTCTGTTTTTCTTTGCATTCATGTTGTATAATTAGGTTATTAGCTACATAATTTAATACATTTTTATTTGGTAAAAACAGTTTAACTGTTAGCAGCTGCCTTTAAAATAGCTTTACACTTATTCAGATTTAAATTACCTGTTGACTTGAGTAAGTAATTATAATTTTGTCCTAACACTATGTAATATATGGTGTTTACATTCTTCTCAAGAGCTCCTTGGGGGGGGGAAATAAGAAACATTAATATAAATAGCAATTTAAGGAACCAATGAAAATATGTACAAAGATTAATGGTAGTTAGTAGGACATTAAGTAGTTGTTAAAGTATTTGAATTTGTCTTATTGGATTATTGACTTATGAGATTGTATTTTAAATTTTTTTGCTAGATGTTGATATTTTTACATAATATATTCATTTTGAGTAATCTGTTTTCTAAATTGAGGTTATATATGTGTGTGTATTTATTATTGTTGTTGAATTCATTTTAAGCCATGTATTCCTCTTTCTGAATAACAAAGCATTATTTTATGTCTATATTTATATTTTAGACTTCAACATTTATGAGGCAGATAATCCACTATTTTTTAAATTAAAAGTATAAGACATAAAATTTAAGACAACATGAAAAGTTAAAAACACAGTCAAAATCCTAGTCTATTTAGGTGTGATTTTAAAATGAGGCATGCTCAAGTGTTTGCTCAGAAGTTATCTGTTTAGAATGTTGCTCTGCTAAACCACAAAGTCTCTTTAAACTCATGGTTTATCTAAACGGTAATTATAGTACAGGCTTTAATTTCTTGAGCACTTTAATGTGCTAGACAGATTTTAACATGTTTACATATATTTTTCTCAGGAAAAACTCCGTAAATTAGACTAGGCATTTTTCATAAGAAACTGAGTCTAGAGTCTCTCAAATTTCTAATACTTCTCTAATAAGTGGCTGAGCCAGGCTGATTTCAAAACCCATGCTTGTAGCTACTATGCTATACTAAATAATGTACCTTGAACTACAAGCTATTGTCTGTCACCTGTATTAATTGGTTGAAGATGGGGACTTGATCAGAGTCCCTTTTATAACTGACCACTCAAATAATATTTTGACTAGATAATTCAGTATCATAGAAGAGCTTATTATCATAATTTCTATTAACATAAACTATGAAAAATACTTTTAAATTAATCTTATAGCCTATAGTACTTTCTCAGGTGTAGTTAACTCCTCCGTTTCTGTGGAATAATTTGTCACTCGTTTTACCTTGGGATTTAAGGAAACGATTATCTTCTGAATTCACAGGAGAGGAGACTGTTTAACCTTATCTAGATTGCTTTTAGGGGTTTAGATAAATGTGGGCTGGAAGTAATGGGTGGATCCACATCCGGATCAGCATAGATAATACAATTAAAAAAAAAAAAAGGATACTCTAATTTCTAGTGAGTCATTTTTCAGATATTAGGGGCAGTTTCAACCCTAGGCGAGAAAGATCTCAAATGATATTAACCAATATGTGAAGATGGAAATACTGTATTGTCTTAGTTCACAGTCCTCCTGCCTACTGACTTCTTTGCTCTAGACACTCACTCCTGATTGATCATACCATATCTGACCTAATACCTCCAAACTGTTTTACCTCTATCCCAGACCTCTCTGTGTTCCAGACTCATATACACAAATGGCCACTCATTATCTCCATTTAGATATCTACCCAGGATCTCCAAATAGACAAAGCCATTCAAAACTTTTTATTCTTAGCCCATTTTATCCAAGTCACTGTCCTAAATATATTCTTCTCTGAGTCTCTATATTTCCTTCACAATTTCAATAAATAGTTTTGTTGGCTCCTGCATTGTTCAGGCCAAAGGAACAAGAAAAAAGAGAAGAAGAAGAGTAGAATTCCATCCTTGATCCTTCTCATTACTTCCCCACACCTGTTCCATCCTTAGCAAGTCACCTTTGCCTTGGGATATAAGTATGTCCTAAATCTCTCATCTATGGAACATAAGAACTAGGAAGATCGGTAGGGGAAGAAAGGGATAAAGAAACGGGGGGGTAATCAGAAGGGGGAATGAAACATGAGAGACTATGGACTATGAGAAACAAACTGAGGGCCTCATAGGGGAGGGGGGCGGGGGAATGGGATAGACTGGTGATGGGTAGTAAGGAGGGCACGTATTGCATGGTGCACTGGGTGTTATACGCAACTGATGAATCATCGAACTTTACATTGGAAACCGGGGATGTACTGTATGGTGACTAACATAATATAATAAAAAATCATTAAAAAAATAAAAAAAAATAAGTATGTCCTAAATCTGGCCATTTCTTCCATTTATGCTACCGTCACCGTCATCATCTCTCACTTAGGCTATCACAACTGTTTCTTACTGGTTTTCCTGTTTCCACTCTTGTCTCCCCTATAATCCATTTTCCACGTAGAATCCAGAGTTTTCTTTATAAAAGATAAATTAGTTTGTGTCATCCCCTGTTTAAAATGCTTCAGTGGTGTCCCATCAAACACAGGGTTAAAGTGAAACTACTTGCTAGGTTCTGTGAGCCTTGTTTGTTCTAGCCCATGGTAGCTTTTCCAAGCTCATCTCTGATAACTCTTGCATGTTTTTTTTCTTGATTTGGCCATGGCGACCTTCATGTTGTTTCTCAAACATATCAAGTTCTCTCCTTTCTCAGGATAGTTGCACTAACTTTTCCTTTTGTTTCCATCTTTTATTCTCTAGGTTACCTTATGGCTCATTCTATCATCGAATTTAAGAATCTGTACCTCAATTAGTCATCAGAAGAGCCTTCCACAACCCTTTCTAAAAAAGCTTTCATGTTGTAGCTCCTTTTCCTGCTTTGTTTTTCTTCATGGCATTTATTATTTTTCATAGCACAAAACCCTTGTCACCTGGCATGGCATTTTATATGTGTATTTAAAATCAATTTTGCTTAGTAAAATAGAAGCTCAGCATGGGCAGGGACCTATTCCCCATTGTTTCCTCAGTTCATGAAACAATGACTGACACAGAATACCTATTTAATAAATATTTGTTAAATGAAAGAGATATTGCTATCCATGTTGTATTTTATTTTAATACATATGTTTATATGTATATGATACACGTATATTTAAATGCATATGCGTGTATATGTATGATATGCAGAAAAGTGTTTATTATCATATTTTATGTTAACAGAAATCATGATAACATAATTTTCTATGATACTGAATTATCTAACCAAAACATCCTGTAAGTGGCCATAAATAAATTTAATTTTTTCTTTTGCCTTTGTATAGTATATCAGCTAATATGATATTTTTAAGTGTCTAACTTTCTGAGCACTCTATAGTTTTGTTTTATGATGTTTTGTAATATTATTATCCAACTATCACTCGCAGCTTTATGTCAAGTGCCAAATAGCCTCTATTTTTTTAAATATTTTTTATTATATTATGTTAGACACCATACAGTACATCCCTGATTTCTGATGTAAATTTCGATGATTCATTAGTTGANCTTCATTAGTTGCGTATAACACCCAGTGCACCATGCAATACGGCCCTCCTTACTACCCATCACCAGTCTATCCCATTCC